>NC_068360.1:85024706-85127206 GCF_020536995.1 Dreissena polymorpha
GCAACTTAATGAATCTTGATATATCGACCCACACCATCACCAACGATTGAAAAGAACGACCTGCAGGCAATGACTCATTGCGATCACTCACGCTTTCACACACTCCTCTGCAATATGTTTCAAAGAGCACCTTCCCGATCTTACCCATCTTGAATCGCTGGCCGTGCAGAATACATCCTTATATGAGGTGCCAGAAGCGGCAAAAAATATTCCATTTCGAATCTGGACCTCCGCAATCCTACTGCAATCATAGAATGTAACTGCGAACTAATTTGGCTATTTTGTTTCACCCAAGAACAACACACGCATCTTACAATTCAAGGCGAATGTTACACACGTCTGAATAAATTGACTATTGTAAAATTGATGTTAAAATAATGCCCACACAACTGCTAATTAGTTGACGTAAAGAAGGAATATAAATCTCTTAACATCGGACACAATGTAAAATGAAATGGTCTCACACTATATAACGTTGTAATCAATGGAGAATAAAATGCAAATGGTCGTTGATTTTTCGCCTCCGACTTCCCAGCCAAACCTCATTAATCATGGCATGTTATGACTTAAACTATGTGTATCTCGAATAACCTTACATTGCTAATGTGTGATTCAGTATATCCAGTTGCATTTGAAATTTAAATCAAATGAAGGCAAATGACTTTTGTTGAAGCGCATAATGTCTCAATCAACTCATTTTTAAAGCGCAATGTGGCATGCACTATTAGCAGTGTGTTAAAGTTGTCTACTATAATATAAACCATAAATCATGTTATTTGTTTAAAACTAATTACATACAATATGTTCCAAACGTGAACAGGAAAGTTGATTTTACACCAGAGACCGTTATATAAACTATAAATGCTTCCTAACAGAATTAAAATTTACCTTATACGATCTGACAGTTCTTCTACACAGTTTGGGCACATTCTGTGTTCGACTTTCATAATTTAACCAAAGTTACAGTTCAGATAATTATTTAAGAACACTGTTAATCCTAAAGACGTTATTGAACAATATATCCTTACATATAAATAGTAGTTTGGTTCCATTTTCAAGATATTAGACAAATTTGGTAAGAAAACATAAAACAATCATAGAGCATGTCATAATTGGTAAAATATCAACACACCAAATCAACCGTTATTGTTGCACGTATACGTTTGTTACAGCTAAAAACAAACTCAACAGGATTTACCCAATAGAACTTGTATTTGTGATGGGAAAACTAGCATAATGGGATTAATATACTTTGTTCGATCAAATTACATTAAAACATATAGGTCATTGGGTTTATAACGTTCTCATTGTATTTATATTTTCTCTCTGACAGGCGTTTCTTGTTTGATTTAATTATTTTTTATTTGTTTAGCAGCACACATAACAACCAAGCTATGTAATATGGAATTTTTACACCCATTATTGCTGCTTCTCTCCCTGTATTTGCGCGATGATTATCTGAGATATTAACTCTATGATTCTACATTCTCAAATCTTTTCTATAAAGAAGGAATGTAGTGACAATTGTTAATAGTTTTATTTGATCGTTCGTCAAAAAGTTGTAATTCTGTTACTCTTGTATCTTCAATGCAATTGAGTAATTAATAGTAATTAAATTGAATGCGTTTTAATTCCCTTTTATTATTGTTTAATTTGAGTTACAATGCTATGACGTTAAATTTATTTACACTTGAATGTATTATGAATATTGCTGGGCCAAGTGTGAGGTTGAGCGCTCTATAACCAGGTTAAAAATATTTTGTGTTTATGTTGGTTTGTATTGTGCTGTATTGTACTGTTTGGGCAATCGGTCACTTGCCTTAAATAAAGGACCAACTAATTGTTTTTAATGAAAATTCAATACTGCTCCAGCAGCTGGAGTTTCACTTCTTTATATTACTGATGACCCTTTAAGGTGAATGAATATTCAACAACTAATCGACTTAGTTGTGACACAATGTATCGATAGATTTGTTCGAAAGACGAAAACTGTTATTTTTCGATGTGAATGTAGACGAGAATCATTAAGTTCACGTTATATTTTAAACGTTTTTAACTATCAGTTAGAATGCCTTTACTGTTAAACGCCAGACCACCTGTTTAACATTCATCTGATATGTGAAGCGGTTATTTACTTTTTAATAGAACTTCGAATGTGCCATTACATTTATGGGAGAAATGTAATAAAGCGATGTATAAATATTGGCACATATAATCGTTTTATGTTGTAGACTTTGTATATCTTTATTCTAGCTACTTTTCATCAATGTGGTTTGGTTGTAATGGCAAATTTAGAAGATTACATTTAACAATAGTTGACGTCGCTAAGATTCGTGTAAAACCATTATTTGTATGAACATAAAAGGACAGCGTCTCCCAAACGACAATATTGCTCATTAAAACTATATTAATTAGACAAGTTTTCTTTAGCAAAAATTCTATTAGAACTCTTGACTGTGTAATGTTAAACATAATGCTGTATACTCAGCTATCTCTCCTTCTGGTAAGGAGAAACATAACATATTGAGTGATTTTATAGCGAACAGCATCGCGTATTGCCTGACTGCGCAAAAACACATGTTGGGTTTAACAAATGCTTGCCGAAACGTATAAGACCCATTTTCGCATGACGGCGCTATTGACTTGTGATTTAAATGTGTCAAAAGAAAACTGCGTTTAAATCAAATATCAACATACGATATTTCGATAGTGAAGAAAGATGCATATGAGGACACATATGAAGTGCTCTCCCCGTAGTATATTTTTTATCTACTCACACAAATGTGGTGTTTGACAATGCTAACACATTTCATGCGGTGAATATGCAACTTACAAGTGAAAAACACAACACAATAGTTTAATTTTTGTTTATTTGTATTATTTATTTAGAAAAGTAATTGCAAACTTTATCTCAAAGTCAGCGTAAACGCCGACTACATTTTTAAAAGATATTTATTGTTATAATATATTTAATATAATATATTTAATTGTTTTCGGTTTTAGCGATTAAAAAGCATTTTCGAGGTTGCCTATAGTATGCCTGTAGTAATTGATGAACTCATATCCAACTTCCTATGTATTGATAACTGTGAATATAAACAAGCTAAACCTTCCACTAACCTTCTACTATTGCGTTGCTAGCACCCGTAAATACAAAAGATCGCCGCTATCTGTTGAGAACCAAAGAACGTTTTCCAGAAATACCCGCTGTAGTAGCATGAACGAGGTTACGACACAGGTCATTCGTATTATTATTATACATTGTTTGTTATATTCGGGTTTAGCGATTATGTAACATTGTTTTGTTTTGTCTATCGTATCGCTGAAGTTATTGTTGAACTTATGTTCAACTTTTTATAAATTGAGAATATAAATAAGCGTTGACTTTCTCCCGAATCTATGAATAGCCTCAATTTACGACCTGTACTACGTCATTGCGGTGTATGTGAGAGCGTAACCTATTGCGTTGTTATCGCCCGTGGACTTTCCTTTGTTTATCGACAGGCGCATCTATTAATAGCCTCATATTATGAATGGACTGAGCAAAAATACTACGTCGTGAAGACGCTGCAGAAAGTTGACTATTTTATTCATTCATAAACAATCTCCTCCGCGACACGTACAATACGATCATTGTTTATTGATTCTTTTCTATAAAAGCACCGTTCGAAACTATTGCATTTAACACGATATTAATATCATGTTTCCATTTGTGAATGAATATAATTGGAGAACTCAACCTCTTGCATAAATTATACAACTCTTTCTCCCGCGGATACGCGTAGTAAGCGGGTATTGGGCTCCTAGTAGCTAAGGCGTATCGACCTTGATTTTAGACTAACCACCTTAGACGGTCGCTACGCGACCATCTAAAATGATGGCAATGGAGCATTATAGTACACAAAACGTCTCATTGATTTTTCTTTTAATATTTGACATACTTACAAAATAAACTCTTGAATGTAACAGCGTTCATTCTATTTGTTAAGTACACAGTTTACAGTTTTCAACTTTAAACGGCATAATTAGTCGTCAGACGCCGACATCTTGGAGACACAGCTAAGCAGATAAGTATTGGAGTGCATTTCAAAGGCGGCGCTCTATGTTATTTCAAGGTAATTATTCGCTTATCGGTAGTGGCTGATGAGATCAGAGTGCTTAAATTTAACTCGGATAGAAATTGCAACACATCCACAAATGACTTCACTTCGAATACTGTTGATATTATATATCACTGATGACGTGTACGACACAGAATTTATCACGAGGCTACAGTGTACCGTACTGTACTCTAGTTGCATCTTCACAGAGTAGTTAAACAATATTCGTGTACATGTATGCTAAGCTTAAATCACGCGCAAGCAACACCGATAGCACGTGATACAGAACACAATAGGGCATCTAGCACGTAAACAATATAAGTCACATAACATTGAACACACAGATAAGCCGATGATATACCGTTGCGTTCATAAGAATATGATTCATATTAAATATTCTCACCCATAACACAAATACTATCACAATGAACACGTATACGAGTTTGTGATGAAATGTACAAAATATGTATATATTTTGATCATGGATATATTATAGCACACGTGTAATTTTTGTCGACCGCTGCAGTGATCCAAGTACCTGCAAGAAGAGCGGACTTACACATTTGTTAAAGCCAACAAGAATAAACTTTCTCTACCGTCACACGCAATTTGACGTACATAAATGGCAACTCGTTGATGAAACAATAGTAAAATGCATTTTTGTACTGTTCAACATGTATTTTATACTGACCCCGACGTAAAGGAGACATGCAATTGCAAACTGTACTATTAGGTCTATTACAAATTTATATCATGGGCAACATTCAGTCGTCGATACCTAGCGTCGGTGACAGATATAAGTTTTTTTTCTCTTATCGTGGGTCAATGGAGGAGGAAGTTCTATTTAAACAGCAACGGAAATATTCAGAACATTATCTCACAAATGGTGCAACGGTCCTGTGTATTTTAGATAAGAGAACTTAGGTCGCATTTCATCGGTGTGCTATAGCCTTGAGGCATGCTATAGAAAGAGCGGCTTGGTTTAGAATCAATCGATTTAATGACCTTTAATTTTAGAAAAAGCATTAACATTAAATAAAGAATTTCGAATGAAAATGAAAAACTAAACGAAAGACCATACATTCGTTTCTACTCCCAATGCCTCTTCAAGTTTGCATTATCAAACTCAGATCCTTTGTGTTCTTGAGTTTTAGTTTTTATTGTAAAGCGGACAAACTTAACCTTATCATATAAGTAAGTTTTCTAATTTAATAAAATGCAAGCGTACATTACTGGTTGAATGTATGCAAAGCCTCATCTGCGTACTTGTGATCAATTTTTTAAAGGGTCATGGTGACAGATGTTTACATATTAATATTTTTCTTTTTTACAGACATGAAGAGTTGTGATAATTTTAACTAAGGGCATAGCAAAAAATAACTGATCAAAGAAGAACAAAGTAAACAATAGCTACTGTGAATTATCACATAATTAAGAAAACATCACTAATTTTCGCTTTACATGTTTTCCCCTGATCACTGGGTCACAAGTCGTCCGTTAAATCTTGGCGCAGTATGCAGCCACGGCACATTGGCTTATTTCCCTCACAGGTACCCATTATATACACCTAGGTGGAGAGGAGCAGATGTGGGATAAATTTCTTGCTCAAGAAATTCCAGTGGTCAGGGCGGGATTCGAACCCGGGACCTCTCGATTCATAAGCCAGCGTTCTACCATTAGACCACTGCTCCCACGATTTTTCTATAGTATCGATTTTTCGATTGCTCATAAACGAAAATTTACTTTTTTTAAGCTCATATGTCAATAGTGTTACTGATATCATGTTCAAAGCAAATTTATTTTTACTTTAAGTTTAGAAGATAATAATTGTTTATACGCATTGGACAATTGAATCATATATGCAGTCGAACATTTTTGATAAAACCACACACATGTTGGTATATTGAATACTGATTTTATATTATCAATCTTCGTGTCACAAACTGAAAAAATATTTAGCTTTTCTTAAAGAGCTATCAATTAATAATCGAACTCATAAATATCATACATGTAAAGTATACAACCGGCATAGAGAACAGTTCCTAAATACCATAACGAATCACAAAACGTAAATACTTTATCCCGGACAATTTCTGAAAACTTTAAATATTTAAAAACAGATCAATTAAAAGATTGAAAAACGACCATTTTCATGTCTCGCAAAATGTTTTTTCAATAATTATAACACATTACTGAAATAAATATTTTAATATTTTTGTATGAGCCTCTCGAGAGCTAAGGATTTAGACTTGTATTATATGTGGTGCGGGTCACAAAGAATGATTTTACCGTTTATTATCGTAAATTTGTCTAGAGCTTTAAACTGAGATATCGTTCAAATATGTACGCACCACGGGCGGGGCAAGTCGCACGACGGCAAAAGGCGATGCAAAAGGCTTACCTTGTGAACATTTTGCAAAGATGAGCTTTACATAGCAAAATTGATAAAAGTTCTGTTACAATTGTGATTTACATTGTATTTGATCAAAAGCACAAATACACATAATTTCATATAAAAGAAGTGCAAATGAAAGATATAAACAAACTTATAGTGCCTTTACACTCTAAGACGTGTGTTATTTACCTATTAACGTCTTTTATACCAAAACAAAAGTCAGCTTTTTTGTGTGTTTTTCTGTCAATCGAACAATCACACGTAGAGTTTCTGTTAGATTTGTTTTTAATGTATAAGAAAGGGAATTGTTTAGTTGGAGAATCAATAGACTAGTTCACCTTTTTTTATTTTGTTTTCAATGTAATCAAATGTATTTATTAACAACAATGTACTGTTTAAAAGCAACACAACAGTTGATAAAAAACAACAGTCGCATTCATGAATACTAGTTAATATCAGAACGATAAACACACTTGTCTTGAGAATCGTAAAAGGCAGTATGAGTGGATATTGTTTATATGCACGCAAAAAAATCTTTTAATTACTTGCAACCGGTGTATGTAGTGTACTGTCCTACAAAAAAGCGATGTAATCGCAAACAAAATCTACACCGTATTGCTAGAACGCTAAAAACTTGTACATTCCTTGGTATCTAATGCTCAAAGATTGGATATTTTAAACGAAAATAACCGACCGTAACCCTGATCTTTGTTATTATCTTAAAAACCCACATATGTGAAGTTTGAAATGGATCGAGGTAAGTGGTTATTGTGTGTGACTTTAATTTCATCTCTTATATATCATTGTTTAATATAAATAGCATATATTATTGTATGGTATATGGATTTAACACCATTGCCTAAGTGTATGATTTAAACGAACTGGTATTACGGAGATATATCCTTACAGTTAATACTAAGTAGTTTTGTTACTTTTACCAATAGACTGAAAGCGCAGCTATTAGCTTCTAAATATCCAGTGTTTTAAAAAGGAACTGCATTTAGAACATGCCAAAAACCAACACTGTGATTAAAAACCGAATAAAACGAAAACTGTTTTATAAATTTCAGATACTCCCATAGCCGTAGAACTGCAAACACAGGCATATATTTTAAGGTAGTTAGATTTTAAAAGAAAAGTGTAGATTTATTGCACAACATTATAACGAAATCGAATTAAGTCATATCGTTTATATGCAATTTTATTTAATTCAGATGTGATTAAAATTTTGTTTCAGAGTACAATCTCTGATACGTGTTGACGAATTTTCGTTTGCATCAATCGAACTCCTTCAATGCTGATCGTGAATGTCCGACCCAAGGTGTGATAATTGACTGCCATTGCACGCCTGATGTTATTGGAATGTTTCAATCGAGGACTGTTTGAATGTTCCTAGTTTTACCAGAACGAGCTGGACATTCAGGAATCTCGATCTGAGTAAGAATAATATCACGAACATCAATGACCGAGCATTTGACAACGTTAACGTCACTGAAATCAACCTGTCAGATAACGCCATTCAACAATTCACATTGAAAACTTTTTCACCCTGAAAAAGCAACTGTATAGGTTGGACTTGAAAAATAATAAACTGCAACAAATACCCCCAGTTCTTGCTCTTCTTGATAAACTTACAATTCTCGACGTAAGTTACAATCCCCTACCACAAACAGGATTCACAGATGACGTCATGCGTCGCATTGGAGATTTTCTTCAGGAATTTTCGGTTTGGTGATCCAACCTCAAAGAATGGCCAGACACTTTACATCATTTTCAAGATCTAAGAATATTGAAATTTTACGGAGGAACAATGGATCGTATTCCAATAACGGCGTTTGCTGGCTTTGAGTGGACACTAAAAACGCTATGGATGCAGAATACAAAATTGATTGTTGTTCCTCTTGCAATGTATTATCTCAACAGCGTTGATGAACTACATTTTGACAATAACGTTTTTATGACAGATGATGGTATCCTAAGTCCAGCGTTTGCTGAATTAGTACCACCTTGCACACACTGACTTTGGAAAATAATGACTTTCAACGTTTCCAGCAGTTCTTAAAACACTGACGTCACTTCAAAATCTAAGTCTTGCAAGAAATAACTTGCAGGTGGTTAATGACAATACTGTAAGTGTTGTAGGAAGCAATATCACAATACTGAATCTTCAAGGATGCAACTTGGCGCGGATCCCCGAAGCACTGTCTAAGCTTGATAACCTTCTGGACCTCGATGTTTCCTATAACAGGATCATAACAATCGAGAAAAATGATTTGCAGGCAATGTCACAGTTACGAAAGCTCACACTTTCACACAATCCACTATACTACATATCAAAATTTAGCTTTCTCAACCAACTCGTTTGGAGTCTCTCGTTGTGCAGAACATTTCCGTTGCACGAAGTTCCAGAAGCGGTAAAGAATCTACCACAACTGACGATCTTAGACCTACGAATCGGACATCAACTATTGACTGCAACTGCGACCTGACATGGTTACATTGCTTTATGAAAACAACAATACAAAATTAAGGATACTAGGAGAATGTTGCAATATTCATGGACACAATTGACCCAATATGTTAAATAGATCTTCCAATCCAATGTCCGGTTAATGGAGCACTAATTTAATATCGATTAACAATATGTATCAATGTAAGATTGTGCCGCGCCAGTGCTAAAAAATGTGTGTAAATGTATTATGATATGCGGTAACTTGTTTTATGTTTTTGCATCAATGATTAAAAATCATACATAATATATGAATCCGAGATTTGCTATCTGACACCAATTGTAGTTGCAGAAACAGGTGCAAAGTACTGTTAATGCATTACATGTACATATGCATATATTAACTTTGTTACAGCGATCGCCTTTGAGCACTTTGTTATTAACCGAAAATTTTGTCATAGAGAAAACAGTGGTCAAAATTTATGTAGCCGGTGATTGCTACTGACATTGTTTTTTTTATAATTACGAAAAATACATAAAAAGCATGTACATGTGGTCGCGTTTAATATACATGCTACATGTTTTGTTATGCGTTTGTTTTTAAGAAATAAGGTTTTGACAGTTTACACGTAATACATGAGTCCCTTACAGATAATGTAAATCCCTATGTACACGTATAATGATTAATATTGAAATAAAATATCAATTGAGAATATCAAAGGTGTTTTGAGATTTTTACTGTCACTGGAACGATATTGTTGGTTTATGGATACCAGACTTATTGATATTATATGTACATGCAGTTGTATATTCATCATTGGAATTCACAATGGAGTCTGGACAAATGTCTGAGCGCATGTTAACTAAATCAGTGTACACACTTCTTTTTATAAAACTGATACGTACCGAAGTGTTTTTAAATGTGGCATTTAGGGCACTTGGATTATATTATTTGGTTGACTGCCTAAGTCCTATCAAACCCACGTTTGAATATTGTGTGCAAAATTAGACAATATAAAGGGACACTTGTTATCTGCTGGAATGTGTTTGATTGTGGAAAAAATAAACATATGTATACTATTGATGATACCACCATGAGGACATAAAGTAAGCGAGATTTGTTTGATGTCATTACACAGGCAAACACACACAAGTCTATCTAATATTAAGGCCCGCACCCTTTTTTGTTCCAAATCCTTATAAGTGTTATTTCACCGTCATTAACAAAACAATTGTCAAATATTATATATAATTCTATGAATTATGTGACATTCTTACAAGCCATTATATATAGACAACATATACTTGATGAGCGATTGAATGAAAAAATGGATAATTAATAAGATTTGTCATCCGGTTAAAACTATGCGCTGTAAAAGTGCGACATACTAAATATACTTATGCTATTGTTGTTTTTTGGCTTATTCCGTGTTTTTCTTACTTTCATCGTTGGTTTCATCTGTGATTGGTGCAAAAGTGGCTGTCGTATTTTAGTATCCGTCCCCGGTACAGTTGTAAGGGGGGATACAGGAATGAGCTTGTGTGACTGATCTTTTGTCCGGCCCTCCGTCCGCAATTGAGTGTTTTGTATCGGGATATATCGAGTACTTATACAGGTATAAATATGTTAAAGGTAAAAAGAGAGGACATTGACTGCACAAAAACGATAAATCTTGCCTTCATCTTTTTAGAGTGTTTTCCTTTGGTATTTTTATATAAAAAATTATCAATTTTGTTATAATATTAAGAAAAACAAGGAGAGGTATCGACTATAACTCCAGCAAATAAATTGCCGTAAACAACGTCATCCTACCCATGGTAGGTATCATTGGGTTATTGTAATGCTAAATGTTAGTCAGAATACTATTAAAATATAGAAGGCATTAATTTGACACTTCATATATCGATATAACTGCTTGAAAGGAAGTGCAGAGCACAACCGCTTTAATCATGTTTTCATAACTGATGTTATTGCCGTTTGTCATGTCCAGGCCATATATATTGAAACATTATGCGAGGCCTGAACTTAATGGCAGTACTCTTATATCGAAGCTAAGTGTAATAAGAAACATACGACTTTATACCTGTCTCAGCTAAGTTCCAGCATTCAGAAGCAATTATTCGGCATCACATTATTTAAAATATAATCAAGTACGACTTATCGCATTTTGAAGTAAACCATCTATACTCTAGTAACACCATTTATATTAAATATTAAAAAGTGTTTCGTAGGTTTACTTTACACTTCGAAGTGCCATAATTTGGAGCTGTTCATCCTTGAAAACCGTATTATAAGTCATCTAAGGAATTTTTTTAAATCCATTTGATAAAAGGTTTACAACTTTAAAAACACATTTTTTTGTTTTAAATCTAATACATCTCTACAAATGTTTGATAAGATTATGTTAAAACTCTTGTTTTATTAACGTGTCTTTGATAATAAAACAACATAAGTCCTCTTAATGAGTGAAAACAATTAGTAATAAAAAAACACTATAAGTCGAATGCATGTTCTTCTTGTACATTAGTAAATATACCTTACCTTACCTTATTGTATTGATAAGGAGTTACCATTGGTTACTTCACTCTTTATATTTATTAGAATCTGATGTCTAATGATTTTATGTAAACTGAAAACCATGAAATTCAATATAATCGCCGCTTTAAAGCATTTTACAAGTTTCGTTTGAATTCTTGTTGAGGGGTTAGAAATGTGCTGGACTTTAATCATGCTAACATAATTGAAACTTTGTATAACACTCAGATCTAACCTACATAAATAATCTAATAGAAAGCGTCGAAAGATTTTTATATTGTGCGTATTTAATTTCGTTATTGATTTAATTGGCATATTTATACAAAATTTTGTGATGCTTAAGTTGTTATAACTTTATTGGTTAATATAATAAAGCGAATGTGGTGCCATGACGACAACGTACATTTCATTTAACTGCAAATAGGATTTAAATTATCGTATACGGGCCAATAACCGAATTTAGTAATTCGATTGCTTTTAGTCATGCAAATGTCATAAGAATGTGCAAACTGTTTTATGATGAGTTATATCGTAGGAAGATTCTCGCTTTGTTAAAAAAGTATATTGTTTTAATCAAACTATTGGGAATTCATATGACTGTTTACTATTGGCATATATTAAAATATATACAAATGGCATAGGTAAACATTTGATTTAGTAAACGACACCAGAAGAAAGCAACCTTTTTTGTCGGAACGTTTAGGAATAATTGATACTCGTATTATGCATGGTCAATATCTGAATGCAAAGTAATCACTTAATGTAAATTCAATACATCAAGTATACTAGTCCTAGAAATCGGGTTGACAGTCTAAACAAAATATGAACATATGGGCATTGCAACTGCTGTAACGTCGGAAAACCTGTATAATTGGTATATTTGTTTTATAATTTTCCTTCTTATGTATCTTTATTTCATAGTGACGTACAAACACTCAATCCTTACATTGTTTAATAATAAAGCTCACCAGTGATTGAAATTATTTTATTTTCTTATCATTGTAAAAATAAGTGTTACTCAATTGAAATGATATTTCCATTATTAGGATAACATTTTAATTGCAACGCGTTCAGGTTTATGTTTACTCGCACGAGTGTGTTTAGTGATTATCGCTGATCTACGTGAGGTTCGCCGTCCCTTTACAACCAGTGTGTAATCCAATACTTTCAATTAACTTTTTCCGTGTGTTGTGACCTAAGTTTAAATATTTGCCACTTTTGTGTTGTAAGTTGTGTTCTTAATAAAATAGGACATTGGTTCATTTATAAAAGCAAAAGACTAACGGATAGTAAATATATTCTATCGCCATGTTTGTTTTTATAGAATTTAATGGTTTATATTGGTAATTTTGTCTCGTAAATCATTACCTCGGTGATAATCGCTATTGTAATTATGACAACCGTAATTTATGACACAGTAAATGACGTTCTTACATATAAATATATATGTTTTTGTGTATGATAGTCTTTGACCATATGAGCATATAACTTGTTGATAGTTATCACGTGTTTGGTCATAAACCTCGACTCCTTTGACACCACATGTAACTCCGAATTTAAATATCAGCTTAGATATAATGGTATTTTATTTAGTATCTATCTTGTTACAATGGGAATCATGTTGAGAATATCTCACAGCGCGCCATATCTATTTAACAAGTTGGCAAATGTTCGATTTTCATCTATGCCTAGATACCTAATCTCATGTTGATACGTCAGTTGTCTTTTCATTGGATCGTTTGTGAAAATACTCTGAAGACATAAATTGTATTCGAGTATTCTGTTTTTCCGTGTCTGTCATAAAACCACAAGAAGGAAATGGTAAGTTACATATTATATATATATATTGCACTATCGCCATATGATAGAATTGCCCACATGTAAATGCCGTTGTGATTTTTATATAATGATATTTAATTTCGATTATATTACATTATATTTATTATTGTGTACGCAGGCAATCATCCGATGTGTACTCGTTTACCTGATCACTCTGTGCGCCCGTGGACAGTCCCAAGTCTGCCCAAACACGGTTGTGTGCAGTTGTTCGGACCACATCATAGAATGCCATGACAGAGGTTTGACCAGTATTCCTTTTTTCCAACAAGTCAACCACGTCTACACTGAATTGAATTTAGAGAACAATTTTATCAAAACTATACCTGCCGACGCATTCAAGAACATTCCCGATCTGTCGCCTGTATTTCTCAACAACAATAGCATACTTTGTATAGATGAACACGCATTCAGAGGTGTCGACGGGAAGATTACACGTGTTAATCTTGCAAAAAAAAAACTTGACAAGATTTCCCTCATCCCATGGTGCATTGAACACTATATTGAATATTGATGTATCGAATAATCCGATCGATGCCGACATTTTTGATGAGCATACCATGTATGAAATCGGAGACACACTAACTGCGTTACACTTTGGTTCGGATGTTCTTCGGCAATGACCTGTGACCCTGCGACACCTGCAAGCCCTGCAATTTTTGAACGTAACTGGTGGATCATTTTATACACTTCCTCCTTAAGCGTTCCATGGCTTTGAAGGGACACTCACTACGCTGTCAATACAGCATACACAGTTGACTGCTCTGCCATTTGCATTATCGAAGCTTCGTTTTCTTGATAGGCTATACTTCGATCACAACCATGCCATCGGCGACTCCGGTATACTTATAACATCACTCAGCAACGACACCCTGACCAATCTTCAGTTCTTATCCTTAGTCGATGACAACCTTACGTACTTCCCTTCTCTGTTACGCTTCCTTCGCAATGTACGCTCTCTTGTTCTGGATTCCAACAGACTGGCGTTTGGGCGTTTGTGAGTGACTCATCGGTAGCTGTTGCTATTGGAACCCCTATACACGACTTGAGCCTTCGAAACTGTTCATTGTCTAGAGTACCAGGTGCTTTGTCGAAGCTTACCAACCTTACATCACTCGACCTTACTGACAATCAGATTCGAAGATTTGAAAACAGCGATTTCAACAATATGGGGAGGCTTCAAAATCTTATTGTCACAAGAAATCCGTTAGATTCATTGCCAACGAAATCTTCAAGGATTTGAGGTGCTTGCAAAAACTTGACATCATGGATTCCAACATCAAAACAATGCCAGAATACGACTCTAACACTTCCGCTTGACAAAAAAAGAATGTACATGCAACATCATCTGGCTGAAACAGTTCATGGAGCTCTGCAACACTCACCTGAAGATAGCCGGATCCTGCGAGACAATAGATTCTGATGTCGCCGACTATCTTATGGCTCACATCCCAAACTGCCCTAACTACTCCAGGCAAACCCAGTGTGTCAGCTCCACGTGTTATCTGGGTAGCTCATCTTGGAGATTTTCCTAATACACTTGTTTGAAACAAAACACAGGTTGCATATGCAATTGTTTTTGACATGTTTGTATCATTTCGGTGATTAAAACTCATATAAAAACTAGAAATATCCAATATTGTTGATTTTTAGCTCATCTATTTTTTAAAAAAAAATTATGAGCTATTGTCATCACCTTGGCGTCGGCGTCGGCGTCGGCGTCGGCGTTGGCGTTGGCGTTGGCGTCGGCGTCCGGTTAAGTTTTGCGTTTAGGTCCACTTTTCTCAGAAAGTATCAATGCTATTGCATTCAAACTTGGTACACTTACTTACTATCATGAGGGGACTGGGCAGGCAAAGTTAGATAACTCTGGCGTGCATTTTGACACAATTATGTGCCCTTTTTATACTTAAAAAATTGAAAATTTTGGTTAAGTTTTGCGTTTAGTTCCACTTTTCTCAGTGAGTATCAATGCTATTGCATTCAAACTTGGTACACTTACTTACTATCATGAGGGGACTGGGCAGGCAAAGTTAGATAACTCTGGCATGCATTTTGACAGAATTATGTGCCCTTTTTATACTTAGAAAATTGACAATTTTGGTTAAGTTTTGTGTTTAGGTCCATTTTATTCCTTAAGCATCAAAGCTATTGCTTTCATACTTGCAAACACTTACTAACTATCATAAGGGGACTGTGCAGGCAAAGTAATGTAACTCTGACTGGCATTTTGACAGAATTATGTGCCCTTTTTATACTTAGAAAATTGAAAATTTGATTAAGTTTTGTGTTTAGGTCCACTTTATTCCTACAGTATCAAAGCTATTGCTTTCATACTTGCAAGATTTATGAACTATCATAAGGGGACGGTGCAGGCAAAGTTATGTAGCTCTGACTGGCATTTGGACAGAATTATGGGCCCTTATACTTAGAAAATTTAAAATTTGGTTAAGATTTATGTTTTGGTCCACTTTACCCCTAAAGTATCATAGATATTGCTTTCATACTTGGAACACTCACAAACTATCATAAGGGTACAGTAAAAGGACAAGTTGCATAACTCTGGTTGTCATTGTTATGGAATTATGGCCCTTTTTTGACTTAGTAACTTTTAATATATGGTTAAATTTTGTGTTTCGATCCACTCGAAGTATCAAGGCTATTGCTTTCAAACTTCAAATACTTACATGCTATCATGAGGTTACTGTACCTGGCAACTTGAATTTTACTTTGACCTTTGAATGACCTTGACTCTCAAGGTCAAATTATTAAATTTTGCTAAAATTGCCATAACTTCTTTATTTATGATTAGATTTGATCGATACTTTGATGAAACTACTCTTACCTGACATACCACAATAGACTTCACCCAAACCATCCCCCGTGCCCTCCCCCCCTCCCCCTCCCCCCCCCTATTTTTTTTTTTTTTTTTTTTTTAAGATCATCTCACAAATGACCACCACACCCTCACACTATACCCCCCCCACCCCCCCCCCCCCCAATTTTTTTTTTGATTTTTTTTTTTTTTTTTTTTTTTTTTTTTTAAGATCATCTCACAAATTATCACCACACCCTCACACTATACCCCCCCCCCATTTTTTTTTTAAAACGGTTATGTTTGAAATACCGTCCAACCATCGCACCCAAACCCCCCCCCCCCGATTTTTTTTTTTTTTTTTTTTTTCGCTTTTTTTGAAGATAATGTAATAAATGTCCACAACGCCACACTATACACCCTTCTTCACTCCACTCCTCCCTCCTTTGTGATTGAAAATGAGAGTCCCTTCACCTTTAAAAAGAAAATAGATGAGCGGTCTGCACCCGCAAGGCGGTGCTCTTGTTTAATTTTGTTTTAATTCTGTTTTCTTTTTTTATTCATATAAGGAATCGGTTGACTAAAACGCATATATAAATAATCCAATTAAATTAATCTTGGTTATGAAATTGTAATAGCCTCTTCTTAGAAGATCATGCGGAGTACAAATAATGTGAACAGTCTGTGTAATGTTAATCTAGAGAATCAATGCTAAAATGACACTAATTCAACCGATAGTCTGCACAAACTAGCCTTACAACTGTATATCTTTTATGTTGACTGTTTTAAGCTGCAAAGTTTTTGTAACCAACAAAAGTAAATTTATAAACCAATTTAAAGCTGGATCACATGATCGATCTTAAAGGAGATATTAACGGTATTTCCTATACGTATCAGATTCTTGCATATTTCCGTTTTTGTGCATATGTTTATATAAGAATATTAAATATGTATACAATCTCTTTGAAAAGATACCTTCACACTTGTCCAATATTAATTCAAAACACGGCTCCAGTTGATTTTACCTTACATTTTCTGGGTCGAACATCTCATTTAATTTTACAGTATTTGTTTTTCGTATGATGTCAACATTGTTTAGAAAGTAGAGTTTTAAAAGAATGGTAACCTTGTTTGGTACATAGTTTCGGTTGAAGGAAACAATTGAATTCCAGCTGTTTAAACTACAATCTTTAGCGGCGTATTCAGGCAACTACATGATTACCAAAATGTTCGGCATTGTTTGACATAATAATGACTCGAAAGCAATCAGTACATTGCATTATTATGGATGCCTTAGTTGTCATGAGCAAACACTGCAAGAGAGGTTCTGCATAGGTTGTCCAATATATTCGTTATAAATAAATATTGATACTGTTAGCTTTTAACATTTCGTTTTCGGACGTCTGTATTGCTTTTTTATTTTTTGAATATTAGTTGTTCGTACACGAGTTAAATGTACATTAAAATAGTATGTGTTTTAAATAAGCAATACGCGCAAACCATTAAGCGAAATATTATCATTAAGGATAAAGTGATTCGAAGCCCATTCTTTATTTATATCTTGTATTACGATTGTATGGTTTTAAATAGTGTATTTGATCCTTAAATTTCTTGTGTATAATCAATTATTGTTAAAGGATAGTAACTGCATCTACACTATTCTATGAATTTTGCACTCTACGACGTAAAAGCCCCTTCGTAAATGGAACAACGTGAATCCGCGATAACGTATCTAGACGAAAATGATAAGGAATTCAGATTTCAACACTAAGCAGAATGATATGTGTGGTAGGTTTTATTATTAATTGCTTTGTGATATTAATGTGTTTTTTATTCTTTTATCACTATATAAAGCAGCTGCATGATAAAACATGCCTTATTTATTATAAATTCGTAGACATAATTTCTTATAAGAAAGTATCATTTACTCTTTTAACATTTATAAGATGCCACACACGCATATAGAACTTCCTTATTATAATATATTATTTCAGATAATATTGACCTTGTTAGCTCGGTTTAGCAACGGGGAAAACTGCCCAATTATCGGTGGTCATACATGTGCATGCACAGTCGATAAATTATCATGTGACAGCCAGCGCCTTACGGCTATCCCAACGTTTACGACGGTAGGAGCAACTATGACAAGCCTAGAGTTAAGAAACAACAGCCTACATAGCATACCCGGGAATGCCTTTGCTGCATTGAATGTAACCGAAATTGATCTTTCTAGCAATGAAATAAGCTCCATAAATATAGGTGCGTTTTCTGGAATTACGCAGAATCTAAAGAGGCTCAATTTGGCAAAAAACTATCTTACTTCACTTCCACTTGATATCGGCCTCTTAACAAGAATATCTGAAATTGATCTTAGGTGAAACCCAATACCAGGATTCACACCCGGGAGTCATGGCCGTGGTGGCACTGATGGTTTAACTGACGAAGTTATGAAGCAGATTGGTGATTCTATCACTACGTTCAAGTTCGGCTCTAGCATTGTAAACTCATGGCCACAAAGTTTTTCCCATCTCAATCGATTGAAGGAATTGGTGGTCGCTGGGGTTAACATTCCATACTGGCCACCTAGTGCATGTCATGGATTTGAAAGGACGTTGACAAAACTTACCATTGAGAATCTTCCCGTAGGATCCGTGCCGTACGCTATTGCAACTCTCACACATCTAGAAGAGCTTCATCTTGATAACCTTGAGTATCCATTCGGAGACGCAAGTTTGGTGTCACTCCCTTTTGAAGCAATTGGTGGTTCTCTTAAGGTACTGAGTCTGAAGAATGCCAGTCTTACAACGTTTCCCGAAAGCATTCAGCAATTACTTTCTCTGAACAGTTTGACCCTGGACGGCAACCATCTTGAGTTTGTCAGCGATGAGGCAATAAAGCTCCTGCAGGTGGCCAACGTTACCATGCTGGGTCTAAAGGACTGCGACCTGAAGCGAGTTCCGGGTGCGATTTCTGACCTAAAAAAGCTCCAAGAGCTGCATTTGTCAAACAACCTAATTCGGAGCTTGGAGAGCACTGATCTGCAGAATCTGTTTGAACTTCGCGAACTTGACATGAGCGGAAACCCTTTGCTCTACATCTCGGACAACTCGCTTTGTGGACTGAACAGTCTTTTGGTACAGTATTATTGTTTGTATTGTTATTATGATTGTCAAAATGGTTTATTAATAATTAACTGATGCAATCGTATTAACAAACACTTATGAATAATGTGCATGATACCTTATCTTTCTTTCGTTGATTATTAGTATGATTAATCGTTAATTATTCAGAATTTTAGCCTGGAGAATACATTCCTCACCGAGATTTCCAGGGCATTTAAAAACCTCAGAAAACTGGAACACCTGAGTCTAGTAAATGCAAAAATTGACTGCACGTGTGACATGACCTGGGTGAAATCCTGGATGGACAAATGCCAAGTCAACGAGAAACATCTGGAGATACTGGTACATATTCTCGTTATGCTCTGTTTTAATGCTGCTGACAATTATTTGTAAGTTTGTTTTTTAAGTTTCAACAAATACATTGTGTATAAGTTACTTGAACTCAATGCGAAACGTGTGCTTAAAATTAAGTGTATATAATGTCTTGATATCGAATCTGAGCGGCATGTAAGATATTTAAGGTCAACTGGTTTGTTTTCTAGGGTAACTGTGAGACGATCAATAGGGGCATTACTGATTACGCGAACCATCACCTTACAAGTTGCCCTGGCTTCAACGTCGATAACCAAGTCTTCAAATGCACGGGCACGTGCGTGGTACATGTGTCCGGATAATCGACGCCTCAAAGCCGTGCTTGCAAAATTTGCATCGTAACTAGAACTGAATAAAATGGTAATCAAACGTAAAAGGCGCTGAGTGTTATTTACATATATATACATCGTTTCAAATTTGATATTCGTTTTGCTTTTTCGCAGATTTTATTTTCGCATTGAACTTTCCGTTTCGTAAAAACGAAACTGTTTTCAATTTATTGATATATTCATAAAGACGTTTTAAGAGGTATTGACGTATTATTTTAATGAAATGCGTATTAAATGAGAATATGTTGTCAGGAAAACATGGGTTTCTAGCGTTAAGTTAAGGGTGAACTATTTAATACTGTATGACAAGGTATTACAATCACAATCAAACTACCACTGCGACTTCTTACTACTTTCACAAACCACATGCGCACATATTTGACAATAAATGCAGTCTTAACGATCCAGTATTAATCAGGTATTCATCTTGCGAATGTGAAGAGGCAAATCAGATCTAACCACCACATGCACAAGACATTCTAGGTCGTTCGGTATCAAAAGTACAACTGTGGAGAAGTCGACGAAACGACGGGACACAACCTCCAGGAATGCAGAAAGAAATAATATAGGAGGAACATGTCTAGCAGGAACTTCCGAGCGAGCCTGCATTAAAATCTGTACGGACAGGTGGAGGATCATCTGTGCAGGATCAATGAGATGAGAATGGCAAAATATAATCAAGCTTCCAATCCAAGCAGCTTTAAAGAAAAGACTAGTGATTATGAAACTGATTAAAAACAGTTACGAACATAAAACAACATTTGTGTGTGTGTGTTGGAGACTTTCAAATGCCTTTCGAATGTCCCATACATGTATTAGAAGACATTTTTGCAAGATTTGCACGTAGTTTTATGATTCTCATTTAATTTCGTGAACCACTATGTCTCGGCTAAGTTGATACGACCGGTTCGTTCAAATGACCTTACATCTTTATCTTGGGTCAATCGAATAAGGAAGTTCGACTTCTACAGCAACACAGCTATTTAGGCCACCATACTTGCCCGGGGAACAACTGTTTTACTTGCGCACCTTGGTATATTTAAGATAAGGGAGTTTCGGTCTCATTTAAAAGGTTTGAGATTGTCTGGATGCTAATCTTTTATTTGACAGCCGTTTATGCATTTACGTTCTATCGGTATAGCAGACGAAATTGCATGTCGATTCATCATACTGAAATAAGGGTTAAGCGTATCGGATATAAATAAAAATAATAATTTTAAAGCAATGCATTATTATTATTATTATCATTTCTCTGATAAAAACATTCAGTAAATAAAGATGAATTATGTTTTATTTGATGATACAAAATTATAATATTTTGTTTGTCAATAAATGAAACGTTACAGCCGATGACAAATGTAGACGATTTAAGGTCCAAAATAGTGTGTGTGTGTTTTATGGTTACATTACGTTAACATGTTGTTGACGTTTCATATGATCCTCCATGTGCAATCACCAATACACAACAACTATTTAAGTTTCATATTTATTTGATTTGGAGATATACTAAAAGTGCACAAACTCACGTTGTAAGCATGTTGCCTCATTGATATGACACTTAATTTATGTACTGATTTTAGAATTAGGTTATCGTTGTGTCAGATAATTAGTTCTCACAGGTAGCCGTTTTGAATTTCTGTTAGGTTCTGGCACGTAGATATGTCTAAATTTGTCTTTCCAGAACACGACAAATAGAACAGGGGAATGATAGGGAATTGACCAGTGAAGGAGATGCACATCTTTATATTGACCCAGTATATAATTGGTAATATCGACAGTATTGCAAATAGAAATTGATATATATATATGTTAAAAAAGAGGCGTCTTATGCCGTATCACATGAACATAATTAGGATGAATCTGCTAAGACCAAACTTACACAAAGAAACATTATTTTGTTCAATGTTTATCATATGCTACCATTTCATTCCGTACTGTGGCAATAGTATTTGTTAGTTTTTGCACATATCGCATTCAAAACAATACGTGCAAATACGAAATTCGAGATAATCTATCGTAAAAGCCACGTTACTTTACACAAATCTAGTGTTCACCCAAATGACATGCAACGATCATTTCAAGACAGTAACAACATTTTAAAGTTATTGTTGCTATATGGTGGGTTGTATGTATAGTATGGTACTGTCCTCAATGGTAACTTTTCTGAAATAAAACAAAAATTAAGATGTGAGCAATATTTTTCCTCCTGCGCATGTTCTGGAGGTTAAGTATTTATGTAAATGATATTTTACGTAGCGCGTGTATGATGTATGACATGACGAACGATTTAAAGATAATAATAGCTTTATATTTTTACGTAGATTCCTGGTAGATGTTTCGACCTGTTGACCTTTTGGATTCTTAAACCAGTTTCAACCAGAAGTGATATGCTCGCCATTGACCGTTTCAATGCGTTGGCTCCTGTTTTATTCATTTGTTTTGTCGAGTGATTTCTTCTGAGTTTTATCTTTGAGCTACTATGTGTCATTGTCCTTAAATAAAGAACGCAAAGTGGTTGAACAAATAATCTTCGTTTTATGGAGTTTTCCTACTTCTATTTCAGCCATTACACGACGAATCAAATTCTTTTGAAAAAAAACTATATAATATATAAGCCGGTTCTAATTTGTATTCGTTAGTTGCGAACACAATTAAGATATGATTCAAAACGAATAAGAAATGTTATGTTATTTTAGACAATTAAAATGTATTCTTGTTTTGCGACATGATGTTATTTTACGACCCGAAATGTTCATGTTGCGTCGTTCGAAAACAGTCATTCCGACATTGCGGCGAAATTAATTCATCAGTTGCGCTCTATAGAAAATTGTAATAACCACGTAATAACCTTGATATGTAACGATATAACTTGTATGTTATTTTCATTATTCATTTTTGTAAGAACCGACGACTTTTAAATGCTTGCATGAGAATATCAAAGGTAAATATATTATTTATTAAATGGTCGTTTAACACATATGTTTCGTTTTAATTAGCGCTAAATAAAATATAAACTTGAATGATTACAATCTTCAATCTTCAAAATCAGAATGAGTATAAAGCGTTCTATGTTGAATTGAATGAACGTGAAGTAACCCTATAGGCATCCGCTCTTCTATAACGGGTCTCCTCTGTAGTAAACATGACGCCGCCATGCGATGTTCGTAGGCGTGAGTTAAAATTATAAACACAATTCAACACAAAATAAAAAACATACTTTTTCAATGTATACATTTTAACATATGGCATTGTTCAAAATAACATGTTTACTTTTTTAATAAATGTTTAATTCATGGGAAAAAAGGTCGATATGGCCCTTAAAAGACGTTGTAAACTTATTTCAATAATTTAATCCATATTAGAAGTTATAGGTTCTTATGAAATTAACTGATGTTAATATTTTAAGTCATTTAAGAAATAATATTGTTCTATCATCGTTTGTTGTCGAATAACACACAGTAAGGAGTATATATGCGTAGGAATTAAATCACGAGTGCGAAGCACGAGTGATTTGATAACACGCATCTATACACCTTACTGTGGGTTACTCGACAACAAACCATCCTAGAAAATTATTATTTCGATTCTAACACGATTCTTATTGATTTAGCTCAAGCTTTTGGACGTGAACTATATTTTTCAATACTCCGCCCTTCTTTGTAAAAAATTCACTATTTAGTGACGTCAATAAATTGTACAAACATATGACGTCGTTTTCATTCATAAATATTTTGCATGACGTCACTTTCATTGAAACAAAAATCGTCGAAACTAAATGACGTCACGTTTATTGATGCTACTGAAAAGCTGACATGATATAAATGTTTTCTTAATTACGTTTCCTAACAAATAATATTCTTTGTATGCGTGGTTTTGCCACTCATCACCAAATATACAATTTGTTGTTTCATTACATTTATATACATGCTACATTTATTACATTTCTTTTAGAGCGGGTTAGCACGTGCATTGTACTGAAATATTTCCTTTATTTAATCGGAACTATTTTCGAAACATTAAGCTCCGCCCATAATGATTGCAAAATAACCCAAACTTGATTTCCTTCTTTGTCTATAAAAAACAAGTCGCGTGTAGTGTTAGAATATATAATATTATACAGCGTGGCTATACAACTACTATGCATGCAATGATTGTACTAATTCGCTGTGTTAATTTCACATACAAATAACACGTATGTTTATATTAACCCCTATAATATGGGGGAAATGAATGCGCCCATTTACTGTGCAAGAAATGATTTAATTTTCCATTTTGTAAACTTAGAGTAAAATACGCATTTTCGTATTTAAATTTAATGTTTTTATACATTCGAAAGGATTTAAACACCATGCTTCCCGCGACTGAATGTATGTTTATATATAAATTAAATGATATACGTAAAATTCACACACTAATGCAGTTCTTTATTCTGCATATTTAACAAATGCAGAATTCCCTCTTTGATAGATAACATTCCACTTTAGCAACCTGGCAAAACGACTTGGTATGAGGCTATCTACAGGTTCGCGACGAAGACTCGCACATGCCATGTCTTGATGTCTTTGTTTATTTGGATAAGCAAATTCAACACAAGATAAAGTAAGTCCTCTTAAAAAAATTTACGGCAATATAAAATCCCAATGTGTCGTTATGCAGGTATTTTATCACGTCATGTGTGTTTTGATCATATTTGACAAATGACAAGTATTTATCTATTTCAGAAATCTTATAAAGAGTCATTTGTTTTTACACGAGAATATATACCAATATTAAAATTAGGCGAGCAAAGTATTAGTTATTTAGTAGTAATATTATATGCAATTGCTGAAAAAAAATCTTGTTTTTAACCTTATAATGTGGACGGTTCGAGTAGATTTAAAAATCATGCCTCACAATTTCACAATTGCATGACATTTTCCCTTAACTAATCAACCGCGATCAATAGTATATGGGCCTTACGATAGTTCATGTTTTGTACACTGTTGTTGTTACTGTTTTTTCTGCTCCTTAATTTACGCGGCCGTTTAAATATATTTTTTGGGTTTCTTTTTATATATTATATTGTTCATATTATAGTATATATAATCTATATTATGACAATATTTGGCTTGCTTATAGTAATACATATTCTATAATTGTATTAAGCAATCAGTTTATACATAATTCTGAAAATGACGTTTTACTTGTATAATTACGATAATCATTTCAATCGTTTTTATTTCAGATTTATCAAGCCTTACATCCAAACAACCGAACAGCAGGTTGTTGACTTCCTTGTTCAATGAATGGGTCCATGATATCCGTATTGACGTGAACACGCTATTTACAAGAAAAACTGCTTGAACGTGATGACGTCAAAATGAAGGACTTTCCAAGAATTGTGTTTATTTTAAAAACGGGGGTAGCTCTATTTTACGTTTGCTATTGTACCCCAACAGGATGTCCTGACACTACAGTCTGTACATGTACAAATTTGACAATTGACTGCAGCCACAAAGGAATCGTATCGATAGTTCACTTTAATTTTTTCAAATACACGCTTTCACACTTTAGACCAAAGACATAATACTATTTTCGATATACAAACTTCGACTTTTATCGAGTTGATTTATACCGAAACATTATTTCTAAGCTGGAATGATATATCGCAGATTTCCAATGCGGCCTTCCATGGTCTGCAACCGAGTCTGAAACATTTAGATCTGTCACATAATAATCTACATGCGATTCCTGACGGGGTCCATCTTCTTCGTTGTCTGACCTTCCTGGAAATTCACGCCAACCCAATTGATGGGTCACTGACGGAGGGTATTTCTCAGGATATATATAACGATGGATTCACAGCAAGTGTGTTGACCGACATTAGTTCATCACTTACTTCGTTAACAAAAGGCCACGAAACTGCATTGAAACACTGGCAAAGTACCCTGGACCATCTGTGGAAACTTAGGAAAATTACTGTCATTGGACTGAATATGACTCTGTTACTCGATGGTTTTCATGGCTTAGAAAGCACTCTGCAATATCTTTATATTTCAAATACAGTTTTACACAATATACCTGTTGGCATCGAAACCCTCAAAGCACTTGACGAATTACATTTCACAGACTGTCATCCGACTCCGATCTTGGGTAACAAAATTATAATAGATCAACCGTTTATTGGCGTGCGGGACACATTAAAAATTCTGTCTCGTGCTAGAAACAATTTAACAGCTATTCCGAATGTTATTAGTAATTTATATCGCCTTGAAAATATCAGTTTTGAAGGAAACCCAATTAGCTATATTTCAGACGAATCGTTGAACCATTTGTTAGATAAGAACTTATCGTTTTTAAACATGAAGGGCTGCAACCTTAAACGGATACCAAGTTCCATATGGAAATTGTCTAACTTGACAGAACTAATTTTTGCAGATAACGATATTAAATCTATTGAGTACGGTGAGTTTCAAAACATGGCGAATCTCCGAAGTGTTTCATTTGCCGGAAATCCATTACGTCACGAACGGAGAATTTTACGGACTAGATCGGTTGAACTCACTGGAATTATCTTCAACCAAAATGACAGATATCCCATTTGCAATTCAAAACTTGATGAGTCTTCAACGTTTAGATCTGACAAATGCACCCACGGACTGCACTTGCGATCTGGTCTGGTTTAAAAAGTGGCTAGATTATTTCGATATGTCTGGATTGACGATTTACGGCCGCTGTGTAACAATTAACCAGGAAGTCAGCGCTTATGTGCACACTCGCCTACCGACGTGTCCTGACATGAAGTTGCAGTTTGGGTAGATTGAGTTGTATGCACACTCGCCTTCCGATGTGTCCTGACATGAAGTTGCAGTTCGGGTAGATTGAGTTGTATGCACACTCGCCTTCCGACGTGTTCTGACATGAAGTTGCACTTTGGGTAGACTGAGTTATATGCTTAATGAATAAAGTGCATCCAACAACTTGTTTTTGTGGTAACATGGTTATTTTGCTTTTCCATAAAAATTTGCATGAATGCATTTTTATAATATTTTAAGGTGCATACATTTTCAGAACGATTACAAATATTGCGATATAAAATTTAAATTGCAGTAAATGCTATTTCGTTTGTTCAATGCGGAATAAGTGTTTGAGCCTTTGATAAATGTGTATGAGAATATAAAATCAAACCACCGTTCGATACTTGCAAACCCGCATATACTACCAAACCGTTTAATCAACGCTGGTAATATCTAATGCCTGAGTACTCGTATTGTAGTGCGATTGTGTTTGCTTCACATCTCGGAGACGGTTATACCTTTCACTCGAATTTTCGTTTCTTTAAATTATAATTTATAAATACATTTTCAAGATGTTTTTTTTTCTAAAACGGGTTCGTTTAATACTACTAGATGTCGCACTCAATAAGCAATTAATGTATACATATCATGACGTGTAAATATAAATTAATCCTTATTTGTGTTTGATGCACGCGTAACAAAATTGTGAGCCTAATATTATTTATTGAATTCGTCAGGCAAAATACAAAAGCCATTTCGAAATTCGTCTAAAAACTATGTACTTTCATGTTGAATCATACAATACATTAGATGTAATCTTCCGAAAAAAATGGTATAAAGAGTTATATACACACATATTTATGTTTTTATATGTAACCATAACTTGGATAATGCCATTTTTACATTCAATTGATCCAACCTAGAAAGCAGCAAAAAAGTCACCAGAAACCACCAGATTATCATACCAGCAACCTAGCTGAAATAATTCGCGTTCAGAATAAATCTGAACGCAGAAACTCCGGTCTGTAAAAACCATAACGAAAAATAAATACAATACTATTATGGGAATTACAGTATTTACACGTGTATATATCTAAAATCTACCCGTTGTTTGACAAATATGAACTAAGATCACAAAAAAACTGTATTTCATTCGAAATCATAGACATTGAACGATCATTTTCTCAAAGGCAACCATTTTTGCATTATTGTTGTTGTTCTTATTTCGTACCATAGTTATTTCGTACCTTTTACTTTTGGAAGATTTCGTTACTGTCGATTCTAATATTATGAGTAATAATAGTTATAATTATTCTTTTGCTTCTTCTTCTTCTTATGATTATTATTTCCAATTTCTTTTCTTACTGTTTTGTGCATATTTCACACTTTTTTTGTTCGAACTCAGTTACAATAGTTGAATTTTACCTTCACCAAGGGAGATAACATGAACCTTTACTATACAAGGATTTATATTGGATGAAACAAACTCGTAATTTTGTTTATTAACAGGTAAATTTCGATATATTTTGCTCAATATATACTATTTATGCAACGTTCTTTCATAATAGTCACAAATATGTGTGTATATAAATTCAGGAGTGATGCGACCGAAATTCGTGTCGGAACTCTTGCTATTAAACGGATAGAGTGGACTATTGATGCCAAGAGTCTGCAAAAGCAAAAATCATCAAAAGACTATGGCGGCAATTTATATTGACTAACAGAAAACAGTATATCAAGCTAATGTCAACTGCTACATTATAATATTACTGTTTGCGTGTTAATAGTTAGAAAACACAATGAAATACGCTCTGAGAAATGCGGTTTAATGCATGTGTGTAAAGTTTCGTCCCAAATTATCCTGTGCAGTCTGCACAGGCTAATCAGGGACGACACCTTCCGCTGTTATGATATTTTTGTTTAACGAAAGTCTCGATAAGGCGGAATTTTCGTCTCTGGTTTGCCTGTGCGGACTGCAAATGATTACGTCTAACCTGCTCCAAATCTAGAATTTTAGGAAACACATAGACATACTATGCTGTTATGAGTTAAAAGCTCTGTACAAAATATTAAAACGGATACAGCGTTATGCAAAATTGCCGTTCCTCTTTTAATGAGGAATGTATATCGCCAACATTAAGGGCCTGCTGATTTATCTTTACGACGAATCTGACAGCATGCCATACGCATATCACTAGGTGTATAGTGGTTTTACGTGGCACGCTTGTTTTGTTATTTCCAATGCGCAGGCTTCGTGTTTTTTCTTCTGAAATGTCTATATTAAATGTAGGCATTAATTAAAATGAAATACGATAATCCTGGAATATGTACTTTTTTCAATATGTATTGATTTTATAAAAACGTATCCTAACATAAATTAATTAAGTAGATGAATACACATATATATAATAAAGAGTAAACATCAAAACAAGTTAAACAATCACAAACAAATAATCAAACGCACGTATGATTTCCGATGGAAATATAACGCATTTCATACATAAAAAAAGCACTTACGAAATATTTCCATTGTTTCATCATACACAACTCGACCAAGCATTTACGATGACATAGTTCTACATTGCTAACAGTTCAATATAGAATAATTCGATATTTAAATTTAAACAAAAAATTCTATCAACTAGAAAACAAATCCACCATATAGAAATTATTTTGCATCGGAATACAAAAGTGTTGAGCAGTAATGACCGCAATCTTTATTGAAGTGCGTCATCACAGAACACATTAAAACTAATATTGTACAATGTAATCGTTGCCATCGTGACGACTCTTGACGTACGAGTTCTTTCGAAATTTTGCTTGTATAGAAGGATGGGTAAAGCCTAAAACACTGATATGGTTTTCTCTCCTATTGATCTTTGTTACCAAAAACGTTATGTCGATGGTATTGGCTTTTCTCAATCGAGAACGCAAAGACACAGAACCGGAGGATTATGTCGAGTTCCCCGTCTTTTATTGTCTCCTTAACATAAACAAATGCATCATCCCGTTCGTCTACAAGCTTCTTTATACGCAAGTTCGAAGGGTTTTTAGAAATCTCTGTCCGTGTTTCAGGGAAGTAGATGTAGATAACATCATTATTTAAGAAATGTCTGTGCTTTGTCACCTCTTTTAATCGAATGTCACCAGCTACTGGCCGTTTACCACCAATTACATACGTATACATTTGCAACTAAAATGAACACATTAACATAATTAGGATTGATGTAAATGAATGTTCAGTACCATCGTTGTTTCAATAACTGTTTACTTCGTTATGCATGTAAGCCATGCATTTATTAAATGTAACCATATATATACGCAATATGAATTGAATCGACAATGGCTTGTCCTATTGCTTATCACGCGCGGATATCCGGATATGTGTAGACACGTCGCTATCAAACATAACGATATCCAAACGTGAGCTGGCAACCCGTATGTCAAAATCTTGAACTTCCGGCTAGAACGTCTCTGCTCTTATAAATCTTAGAAATATATATTCATCATCATCTCAGAGGCTTTGAAAGGTTTATAATGAACCCTACCCACATGTGTAGACATATGTAGACACAACAACTATAGAATGCACGAAATAAAAGCCATAGAACACAAAGTAAATCAATTGACGACACTTTTTTATCAATAGGGCATTGTTACAATTGTGTTCGTTTTCAAAATGAATTCTAGGTAAAAAATATACACATTCGAACGCGATCAAAAATGAAATAATTATGCACAAACACAAACGACATATCAATAAACTAAAATAAGCCCCATTTGACCTTTAAAACTACCACATCATGCGATTTTCTTAAAACATCCTTACATACTTTATTCAAACGTAGTGTATGACGATTTACTTGAAAATAATAACAATACGCCCTGTATCCGCCTATCGATTGTAATCCAAACATGAGATCATGCGATGAATTAAAGCTTGGGGAGTCTTGATAAATAAGTTATTTTTATAAACGTTATACACTGCGTTATTTTTATGTGCTATTAAATATTTTTTTTTGTTTTTAAATCTGTTTTATAATAGAGGAAACAATCGAACAACTAAACAGGAGAAAAGCGAAGGCTCTGCTGCCTGTGACGATTTTGTTTGGAGTCTTTTTGGTGTGCGGCGTGGTGGGAAATGTCCTGGTGTTAATCGTGTTCTGCTTGGGACGGGTGTACAGAGGAATTAACTTCCGGGTGTTTGCGATATTTCTCGCGGTTATAGATCTAATATGCTGTAAACTAATCCCGCCGTCTGAGATTGCGAAACACCGGAACTATTTCAACTTTACGAGTGTAGGGTTTTGCAGAGCAAGGGTTTTCATTAACATGTGGGGTGCCGTCTCTTGTTCATTGGCGTTACTTGTCGTGTCCGTTGATCGGTACCGGAGAGTGTGTTTTCCCTTAAGCGACAGATATCCCAGAGTCTTGCGCTACTGAAAGTGAAAGTAAGCCGGACAACCACGTGCCGAATGAAAACGCGACTAAAAAAGCAACAACCAAACACATCAGAGACGGCTGCATCCGAAACAGATATTCCATGGGTTGGACCTGCAAACTGTCTAGATCGTGGAGAAATACAAATATAACAACATCAACAGATTAACCCAGTCATTGAAGAGGCAGCAACGGCCGCTAGGGATCGCCGGCCGCCGCGCACACGCACACTCGACAGTCTCATGACGTTTACAGACCACAATCATTAGGGACTGAACATCAATTTATAACAGAATTTTTCGGATTCATGGAGGACATTGTTCCCAACTATTCAAATCTTATGATTCTTGGAGATTTCAACTTGCATGTCAACAAAACTAACAGTGTTGTGACTGAATTTAAGAATTCTCTTGTAGCAATGGGTTTGGAACAACATGTTAATTTCAGCACACACACAGAGGGAAATACACTCGACCTAGTAATCTCTGAGGCTACAAACGGTATTGAAATCAATTCGTGTGAATCAAGCCCTTTCTTTTCGGACCATTGTGTAGTTACAGTCGTTAACAAAGTACAAAAAGAAAATATCAAGAGTCAAACAATAAAATTTCGAAATTTTAAAAACATAGACCACTCAGCATTTACTAACGACCTCAATGAAATGTCAATTACAGCAGACAAAGTAGATACTTTTGAAGAGCAATTTGAAGATGAAATCTGTAGAATTCTTGATAAACACGCTCCATACATTGAGAAAAACAAAATCTGTCGTGCACCAAAACCATGGTTTAATGAAAACATTCTTGAACTAAAACGTAAAACACGCAAACTGGAACGCATGTGGAGAAAATACAAACAACGAGACCAATATGAACTTTTCAAAAATGCCAGAAATAAATACACTGTCGAGTTGACTGCAGAGAAGAAACGATCGCTTAGTCAAAAAGTAATTGATTTTCACGGAGATTCTGAAACACTCTACAAGTTTGTATCAGAATTAACAGGAAAAAATACTGATAACCCTTTGCCGGAAGGTGAAAGCGACACCGCGATAGCTGAAAATTTTGCCGATCACTTCCTGGATAAAATTAACAAAATTCGAGATGCCCTTGCAAGTTTCGAAAAATTCACACCCGATCACAAGGAAGTACCATGTTTCGGTATGTTCGAGGATCTAACCCAAGATGAAGTGAAAAAGATCATCAATCATCTTCAAACAAAATCATGCGAACTAGATGCATTGCCAACAAGAGTACTAAAATCATTTTTAAACGAGTTACTACCGTTCGTGACAAAATTGGTTAATCTCTCTCTGAGTCAAGGAGTTTTTCCTTCAAAATTTAAACAGGCAATAGTAAAACCACTTCTTAAGAAAATTGGACTAGACCTGAGTTATGCCAACTATAGACCAGTGAGCAACTTATCATTTCTATCGAAAGTGATTGAACAGGCTGCTCTGTTTAAACTCAATATACACGTAAATGAAAACAGTCTCCTTCCAAAAAATCAGTCAGCCTACAGACAATTCCATTCTAGTGAATCTGCTTTACTTAGACTAGTCAATGATATACTCGAAGGTATGGAGGAACAAGAGGTTACAGCACTTATCGCCATTGATTTGAGTGCTGCCTTCAATACAGTCGATCATGACATTCTACTAGACGTGTTGCAAAAACAATACGGTGCATGTGGCACGGCACCAAATTGGATAGACTCGTATCTTCGTCCAAGAAGCTGTCGCATAAGTGTTAATTCAGCTTTATCGGCGGCACGTTCTTTGGAGTGTGGTGTCCCCCAGGGTAGTTGTCTTGGTCCATGGCTCTACCTGTCGTACGCTGGAACACTGTTTGATGTCGTTCCTCCCTCCATCACAGTCTACGGTTTTGCAGACGACCACACTTCAAACAAGCGATTCAAACCTGCCATTCAAGAACTTGAAAGTTTTGCACTCGTTATTTACAACTGGATGAACGAGAATAAACTGAAAATGAACGCATCAAAAACGGAATTCATCATGTTCGGTAGTAGACCCCAATTAAATAAATGTCAATCTAAAGAAATATATATTGCTAGTGACACTGTTAAAGCAGAAAAATGCATACGGTATTTGGGTGCATATTTAGACGAAACACTAAATTTTAAAGAACACATCAAAATTAAGTGCCGTACAGCCATGTACAAATACCTTAAAATCAAAAACATAAGGAAATACTTAACAAAAAAAGCAACAGAAATACTCGTTTTGTCTTTGGTAATATCCCATCTGGATTATTGTAATCTCATCTTGTATGGAACAGCTCAATGCGAAATAAACAAAATGCAACGTATCCAAAACATGTGTGCCAAATTGATACTCGGCCGACAGAAATATGACAGTTCAAAAGATGCCTTGTATGAACTACACTGGCTATCAGTAATGGCTAGAATAACATTCAAATTACTGAACTTCATGTATAATTGTTCTGTTGGTAACGCGCCAACATACCTTACAGAACTTATAGAAGAAGAAGTACCAGCACGTGACCTACGATCTACCGTCTCGTATGACGTATGTTATGATGTTAAACGCACAAAGAGATAAACTTTCATGGACAGGAGATTCGGAGTTGTTGGTCCGAAACTGTGGAATGACCTTCCATCAAGCATCCGGACTTTCGCATCAATAAACATTTTCAAAAGGAATTTGAAAACATTTTTCTTCAGAGACTTTTACACCCTATTTTAATTTGAATACCTGTGATTAAAAAAATAATCGAGACTCAGTTTTACAGGCTTATTTGTCACTAGGACTCATAGGACCAAGCAATTAAAGAATTGTGCGGGCTTCTTTGCTCGGAAAGGATATTTATCGTACACGTGACTGGTAATCAAGAATCATTAGGGCTTCTTTGCTCAATGATTGAATTACATAAACCAGCTGTCTTTTAGTCATGCTTAGGCCTTCTAATGGTGTCTTAAAGTCACACTGTAATTTTAACCTTCAAGTTGTGTCTTGTAGTCACACTTGGTCAGCCTATTTGTGACCTGTAGTCACGATAGTTCAAATAAGGTTTAAACCCAAAAGAAGTGTCCTTAAGTATGACAGGTGACCGGTAGCTGCGGGATCCGACAGCCAGAGTGCAGAAATATCCTTTTACGTATCCTTTTATTTAATGAAAAACACTGTCTTTATGTTGCCAAATATTTGCTCATATTATCATTATAATTAGTGTCTTAACTCTAGTTATATCAATTTATTACATAATATTTTACTTTTACTGTGTTTTAGTAGTGTAGCCGGTATTGTTCTATTGCTTAAGTTCCTTACAGCATTATTATTTATATCACACATTTTTAGATCATTAATCCTTTATGTACATGTATATGTTTTGTACAACGCCATTGAATATCATTATATAAATAGGCGTTTCATCAAATTAGCAAGTTTCAAGTTTCAATGACGATGACGTCACTTATGTCGTCATTTCTTCGGAAACATAGCGTTCAGAGAGCATGCAGTCGATATCGTTCCCAACATGTCATCAAGAAGTATCCCGTATAAAACGCTTAATTGGTTAATTATTTCACTGGTGTTTATTACTACGAACATACTATCCATGCTTTTGTCGATACTGCACTCAAACATTATTCACAAAGATTCGCAGCAATATGTTGTTTTTACAGTGTTTAATCGGCTCCTTTATATTAACAATTGTATAGCTCTAAATCATTTTGTGTATGCTTTTTGTAATAGAAATTTTCAAAAAACAATAATAAGTATCGGTCCTTGAATAAAGGCATATATGTGTATGTAGTATCATGAACATCGAAATTCTTGGATAGTGTGTTTTAATGCTATATTACTATTGTGTTGAGTATGCATGCTTTGTTAATTTGTTTCAAGGTGAATTAGAACTACGAAGTTCTTCGCAGTTCTCTATTTACAATGAATGTCATGTCGCACGTGTTGTTTCAACGTTATAAAATGAAAGAAGAATATTATTATGATTATTTAGACTGTGAACATTAGGCGTATATAAAATATCATGTCAAAGATAAACATTATATATAGCATAAACAATTAAACGTTTTCTAATTTGAACTTTCATTTCTTCGTCCGGTTACCACTTTGTAAAACAGCTTTACACAAACTTTTAAATGAAACGTGTAACACTTGTAATGTGTTCTTCTTTTTAAAAATGTAAATTGTTTTGTCAAAATGACATTATTTGATACAAACCAAACTCTTTTCTATAACTTCGCATTTATACATTTGTATAGACACCTTCATTTTACGTTGACACTGTTCGTATTAACACAAAAAAGACAAAGCAAAGTTCATACAAGTGATTTTGTATACATAAAAAAACGCCCAGGTTTAATTAGTAAGTGAAGTAACTGTGATATAAAAGATATCTTTTTGTAAAACCGCTAGAAGGAAATGCAATTATTGTTGGGCTTGATGCATTCGGAACTTATGCGTTACTTTGTTTTACAACTACGTCAATACACACCGGACGTACCATAAAGGATTATTTCCTGTGAAAAATTGTCGAACCGCATTTTTGGGGGTATTTTCTTCCAATATTTGGTGTTGCGCTATAAATGTATATAGTCCGCCTGGTGATATATAGAGCCCAGGTCCGATAGCCACTTAGGTGGTGTTGCGCTATGAATGTATATCGTCCGCCTGCGAAAACTCGCTATTAAGACCACTTGTGGGACTTTTCAAAAGTGGTCTTAATAGCGAGGTGGTCTTAATTCTGAGTTTTCATGAATTTGATGGACATATAATTACAACAACGTAAATATTCACTGAACTTTTATCTGTTTGCATACAATATAACAGTCATCCGTTTATACATTGTATTTATACATTGTACAAAGATAGTATTTCAAGTTGTTCATTAAAGAAGTGTAAATACATGTATATGTACTTTTCATCAAGATCCTTGATGTTTACTTAACGAATGAGTCAATTGTCGTCTGCTTAGCATTTTGTCGAATAAAAGTCGAGATTTTCTTTTTAGAATAGCTTGAACCCGAGTCTTTCCAATGCCGAATAAATCGTCGTTGAGATTTCCCATCACTTGCGTCGATCAAATCAATCTTTTCTTTTAAACACAACTCTTTCCGTTTTCGCTTATCCATTTTGAATAACGATATGGTATAAAAGTCGGTTTTTATATCCATCACGAACAAAACCGTGTTACTCAAATATCCTAACTGTTAAATTATTCGCCGTAATAAATCTTTAAAGTGTGTACCAAACAACTAACAATTTACCCATCAAAGACTCAATAATAATAATAGCTAATTGTCAATCAAGGGTTAAAAATTATAACAAGTGCCGAAAATCTAACACCTGTGTCGCAAATCGATGCCAAAAACCGTTGTCGTTAATTGTGGTTAATTGGGTCAGAATGGCTTCGTACACAAGCCCGATAGTACCACAACATCAGATCAAGTAAGGTGTGAAAATTACTGGTCGTTTGGCGGGTGTCAATTAAGAACAATATCGATAATTGGTACTGATTAAAGTGGTCGTAATAGCGGATTAGCGGGTTGGTCGGATTAGTGAGTGTAACGACCATTGAAATATAGAAGGAACAAATCGGGACTGAAAAATGGTGGTCGACTTAGCGAGTTGGTCGTAATACCGAGGTGGTCGTAAAGAGAGTTTTCACTGTATATAGCCCAGGATCGGTAGCCACTTAGGTGGTGTTGCGCTATGAATGATTATCGTCCGTCTGGCGATATATAGGGCCAAGGTTCGGTAGCCACTTAGTTGGTGTTGCGCTATGAATGTATATCGTCCGCCTGGCGATATATAGGGCCCAGGTTCGGTAGCCATAAAGTTGATGTTGCGCTATGAGTGCATTTCGTCCGCCTGGCGATATATAGGGCCAAGGTTCGGTAGCCACAAAGTCTGTGTTGCACTATAAATGTATATCGTCCGCCTGGCGATATATAGGACCAAGGTTCGGTAGCCATATAATTGGTGTTGCGCTATGAGTATATATCGTCCGCCTGGCGATATATAGGGCAAAGGTTTGGTAGCCACATAGTTGGTGTTGCGCTATGAATGTATATCATACGCCTGGCGATATATAGAGACCAGGTCCGGTCGCCACTTTTAAAGCGTTTTCAAGATCTTCTCTAATGACGCAAAGTTCTGGTTATACCCATGAAACGAACTCGAAATAGTTTCAATAATTTGCTTTTATGTAATAAAGGCTACACATTTGTTTAATAGACTCATTATTATTTCATGTATTACTACCTATCTATTTTCTAATTATCATGGATCGTTCGTTTTTTTCTCGATTTGTCTTACAATAAAATTTTTACGTCAAGTGTTCAATATGAAAATTAATATCTGAGACTAAAGAAACACATTAATAGATTTAAGCATCCTCGTATTGCTGCAATATGTCTTGTATATGCTATATGTAATATATATGCATATGATAATAACATTATTTTGGTACAATTGCCATCTGTGTTTGTCAATAGTTTTTCGTATACATGTATCGTAAGTGCCGAATCGATATATGCATGATATATCACCGACAATCCTCTTTTCGTCGGTGTTGGTAAACGAAAATAGAACCAGTTCAATAAGCAGATGCGTCTACATTCTAATATCAAGTTGTACATATCTTAATACAGTGTTTTTTTATGGCAATTTCGGGACCGATATTCGGCCCCATTCCCCTCAAAAAAGAGTATAATTTTTTCCCCCATTTTGTAAAAAAATCCTCTCCAGATGTTAAAAACAAAAAAAACATTTTTTTTAATTTTTTTTTTAGAAAGAACTGTTTCATAATCATGATAAATATATCTAAAACTTATTTAATAAATAACTAAAAAAGTATATAACTATAATTTATATGATTTTTAATTATTATAAAGTGTTATATTAAATTAGATTAGATTTTCCCAAATTAGTGGACTTTTCACATGAATTGCATTTTTCTCCCAACATGGCCAGGAAAAGGCCTGATGTATCTATATTGTGTCAATATTTGTTGATAAAAACATTCCAAGTTGATCCATTTTATTGATAAAAAATGCTCAAATTTGCCATTTGATCGATTTAAAAAACTCAATGAGACTAAAAATGGCGAAGAAAACTGAGACTGTGCATGAAGGCTGAACTGTCTGAAACTAATGTTGAAAAAATCATTAATATATATTTCAGAAAAAGAACAGAGACATTCTGCTGTGAATATTATATTCATACAAACATGTGTATTCATATAATAAATATCATTACATATAAAAGAGTGAATTTTTAATTGTCCCCTTTTCCTAAAAAATGACGCATTTTTCCCCTTTTGACGGGCCCCGCCACCATTCCCCTATAAGTGAAAAAAACACTGTAATATATCTGCGTTTTGATATTTCCATCCGAAATGGCAAAATACCGTCTTTATTTTAACTTTACAAGTGTCGCTCTTTGCAAAGCGAAAGTGTACGTGAACATGTGGGGTGCCGTTTCGTGTGCTCTGTCGCTGCTTGTGATCTCCGTTGACAGGTACCGGAAGGTCTGCTGCCCTCTCAAGCGACAGATATCTTATAGTCTTGCTCTAAAGCTGTGTGGGTTGGTCACCTTCGTAATTTCAATTATCGTCGCTGCGACCTTTTCCGCGTTTCACGGAATTTTAGCGCAAAACAAAACAAACATTTACCGCGACAAAAAAGAAGTGTATATCTGTACCATAACAGAAGTATACAGAAATCATCCGCTAACAAAAATATTTCAACTAGATTCAATGGAAATACTATGTGGAGTGTCTGTTTCAGCTACAATGATGTACATATTATTTGGTAGGCAGATATATCTGCACTGGGGAGCATTTTTGAGCAAAATTCGATCTGATTATGGGAAGGATAGCCATTCCGGTAATACTACAGAACATAGCCACACTCTACAAACGCCGAAACGTTCATTTGATAATAGCAACCACTTGGATGTCAATCTCGAGTTGATAAATATAGGAACAAATAGAAATGCTACCAAGTACGGAGATAGTACATTCTATAAAAAAGGCTCGGTCTGCCACTGCAGACGCCCGGAGCAAAACATCACGGTCGCAAAATAAGGGTAAACTGAGTCGACTTATCAGCGTATCCTCCTTGGGGTCAGGATATAGGATAGAATCAAGAAGATTGACGATTGGACGTAGGGGTTCTCGGCTTACGATCAATACATTTCCCTATAAAACCTTGATCTGGTTTATTCTAACTCCAATCTTCATTTCCACGAACGTTTTGTCAATCGTTATGACATTCTTCAACCCGGATAGTATGAATAAGAACCCGAAACAGTTCGTCATGTTTTGCATGTTCACGCGTCTTGTGTACATCAACAACTGCATCAATCCGATTGTTTATGCCTTTCTTGACAAACATTTTCGAAATGATTGGCGCAATATTAGACCAATGCTAAAAAAACTATTCAAACGGACATTAATATTTTGTCGCATGGCTTCATCATCTTAAGTTTATAATTACGAATTAATTGGCGATAACAACCATCAAAAGTTGCTTTTGTTACACGACATAACGTTAACTTTAAAACCAAGTTACATTTGAGCCGTGCTCTGTAAAAAGGGGGTTTAATGCATGTGCGTAAGTGTCGTCCCAGATTAACCTGTGCGGTCTACACTTTCCGCTTAAACTGGATTTTTGTTAAGATTAAGAAGAGACTCTCTGTAAACAAAAAATATCATAAAGGCGGAAAGTGTCGACCATGAATAGCCTGTGCGAACTTCAGAGCACGACCCATTCGAACTGTTGGTGTATGTTTGTGTGTCGATATCCCAAAAGGATACTTTTCTTTTTTTGTAAGATATTAAGATATTCTTTGTTGTGTATGAAATTGGATTGATATGTAGCTATCTTAATATGAAAATGTTTAAATGCATGAAATATTACTCTTAAAAGAAGCTTCTTCGAATGGCAGTGAACTGTTTCCATGTTTTGCATAATGTATAATAATTTCATTATTCAAATCACACACACACACGCAAATTGTATGTATATATATTTATTTCTGAATGGTTGCCTATTGTCGAACTGTTAATATACGTATATATAAGTTCAACCATTTGTACATTCACATTTGTATATCGTTCACATACGTTCTGTAATACTATCACATTTAAAAAGTATACTGAATACATTACATACATCCGTATATTATATGGCTATGTAGAACAAGAATTAATTATCGTTATTAGCAGTATTAGCGTTTGCTCAATTAAAACAAATACGCTCGTAAACAACCAACAATGCATCATTATTTTTGTTATTTTAAACAAATGCAATAAAAACCTAAGTGATACCTTTTCAGAGAGAAATAATATATTTCTAATTTAGCATTTAAATTTGGATTTATTTTCCTTCCACAATTTAATTTCAAGAAAAGGCATTTGTGTGCATTTAGTTGTGTAAACGACGAATGTAAATGTTAATTTTCTAAAATTGTTATGCACATCAATTCACCCAGCATGCAATTTATTGCGAGCTTCAATTAATATTACTTGTATCATTCGATAGTCATTGTATAGAAGACGTGCACAGTTGAAATGGCAACACTGTAACACTTATAAATATATATCTCATCTTACTTGCATCTAGTCTATCGTCTTGAATCATCGCTTTCACTCACCTTAGCATTCACTTTTAGTTTTTAAAATGCACCTGATGTGAGCCTGGACTCGGTAATGTTAGGAGAAACATTTAATCGAAATTCCAATCAAATAAGAGTTCTCGACTTTGTATCATGGTTCAATAAGAAATTACCTAGCAATATAGTTTTTGGACACAAAACCGAGATTCAAACTTTGCCTATATTTTGTAGAGCTTAACTTTCATCAAAATTAGGTCTGACATGTCGCTTCTGTAGTGTGAACATTTGTGTTATTACGACCTGCTTTCTTTGTTCTTAAACATGTATGACCCAGATTCAAACATATATTTAAAATGGTGACCTAATTATTGAAAACACGTGACTTAGATTAAAGCTTGGTATAGATGTTGTCAACTTAACATTCTGACCCACGACGCTCGACTACAATAGAAAAGCTTGCCATGACCACTTCGTGTTCACGTCAGGTAAACAAAAATCAAAATAAGATTTAAAACGCGAGCAATAATAACACACTCTAATTATACAAGCAAAATAAACAGAGATCTATATCAGCACTTTATGTCACATGTTTTGCAAGTAGTTAATACATTTGCAAATTTATAAAAACAAAATAAACATCATGTTCATGATTTATATTAAAATAATTGAATTCCAAATTGAGTTTCAACTGCATAAAAACATCAGACATATTTATCTTGTTCAAATACATATAAATCTTAGAGTTATATTTATAATTGTAATCTTATAACTTCTTCTGCGTAATTAAGTTCAAGACATGAATACACAAACAATATTAATCATAATACTCATACGACCGACATTAATCAGTATGCAAAACCTCATCACAACACGTACAATATAGTTCTTGCTCTACGAGAAAATCAAAAGAGTCAATGTAAAACATAACATCCACCTAAATATTTCGACATATAAATATTCATTACGCTTCCTTATATTTTATAGCATTAAATACATGATACATAGAAAATAGCTGCTCATAAAGCCATATTCTTAAAAAGCATGTAAAGTTTACATTACAATATTGTGCAGTGGAGAAAAGTCACATCATTCACCACTTAAAGGGATCTTTTCACGGTTTGGTAAATTGACAAAACTGAAAAAAGTTGTTTCAGATTCGCAAATTTTCGGTTTAGTTATGATATTTGTGAGGAAACAGTATTACTGAGCATTTGCCATGGTCTAATATAGCCATTATATGCATCTTTTGACGATTTAAAAACCTAAAAATTATAAAGCGTTGCAACGCGAAACGATTGAATGATTTGGAAAGTTCTGTTGTTGTCGTTTGTGAAACTACGAAGATTACTTACTGTAAAACCATTAAATTTCGTGGGGTACGAATTTTCGTGGATTTCGTTGGTCCGCTGAACCACGAATTCAAGTACCAACGATTATGTATACATTTTTAATCCGAATTGGTCATTTCCAACATTTTCTTTTGTGGTCGGTTATCAGAGATAATTGTTTTTTGTAATAGTTACTTCACTTCAGTTGGTCAAATTACACTATTATTTGACTAAATAACATTTCCGAATTGAAAATGTAAAGTGTTTGGGTAAAAATACTTTTTTAATCAAGAACGGTTTTTAAACTGTACATCAACGATTGTTCTCTTTTACGTGACGTCGTCAAATTAACAGTTTGCAGATTTATCACATGTCTTTTAGTGCAATTTAAAGTTAAAAGAGACATAACGGTTTTAACACGTGAATTTCGGCAAAGACCTATATATAAAAGGATAAGAAACTCTCGTTTTGCCTATCGCGTTTTTCTATACTGCCTCCCAGCAGACGTGATTCCGCGAGAGTCAGGTGCGCGTAGTTTGGAGATGCCGGAAATGGAATTAAATCCGCCGTTTATCGCCATTTTGTTTAATCAAGTGCATCATTCTCCATCGTATTTTTCTTACATTTAGCTAGATATATATTCTCATGACTTGAATTGGTAAGTATTTGACACATTCTTGTTGATATTTATAATTTCAATGTCTTATTTGCTATTTTTCGCGACCGATTTGACTAACTCTGAGCTGATTTAGAATTAGTTCAATTGCAGTTAAGTTTTCATTTTTTTTTGTAAAACTTTTTTGTGATTGTATGCAACTTGCATGAAGTAAAGTTTTTCTGCTAGGGGAGATGTTAAGCTAATGTTATATAAGAAAAAATGTATGAAAAAATGCATTTTTAAAGATTTTAACCTAAATATATTATATGCATGTTGAGCATATTCAACGGATAAATTTCTTTCTAAATTCTAAGGCCGTCATGACATGGCATTGGCTTTTTTTGTAAAACATTTTTGTTTCTCATGTAAATTGCATAAAGTAAAGTTTTTCTGCCAGGAGAGATGTTACACTATTCAAAAGTGTTGAAAAATAGCATTTTTTAAGGATTTTAAGCTAAATATATTACATGCATGTTGAACATATTCAACGGATGAATTTCTTTCTAAATTCAAAGGCCGTCATGACATGGAATTGGCTTTTTTTATAAACTTTTTTGTTTCTCATGCAAATTGCATAAAGTAAAGTTTTTCTGCTAGGGGAGATGTTAGGCTAGTGTTATAACAGAAAAAAATGTTTGAAAAAATGCATTTTTAAGGATTTCAAGCTAATAATATTACATGCATGTTGAACATATTCAACGGATGAATTTCTTTCTAAATTCTAAGGCTTTCATTACATGGCGTTGGCTTTTTTCGTAAAACTTTTTTGTTTCTTATGCAACTTGCATAACGTAAAGTTTTTCTTCAAGGGGAGATGTTAGGCTAGTGTTATAACAGAAAAAATGTTTGAAAAAATGCATTTTTAAGGATTTCAAGCTAAATATATTATATGCATGTTGAACATGTTCAACGGATGAATTTCTTTCTAAATTCTAAGGCTGTCATGACATGGCGTTGGCTTTTTTTGTAAAACTTTTTTGTTTCTTATGCAACTTGCATGAAGTAAAGTTTTTCTGCTAGGGGAGATGTTAAGCTAGTGTTATAACATAAAAAATGCATTTTTAAAGATTTTTAGCATAATAAAATAAATGGTGCATGTTGAATATTTTACACTGATGAATTTCTTTTTAAATTTGAAGGCTGTCATTACATGGCCTTGTTTCTTTATATGTAAAACTTTTTTGTTTGTCATGCAAATTGTATGAAGTTTTTTCTGCTAGGGGATATGAAAAGCTAGTGTTATAACTTATAACAGAAAAATGTTTTTAAAAAACATGCATTTAAAGTATTTTTGCTTTATGCATAATGTTGCATGTCGAAAACTTCAATGGATGAATTTCTTTCTAAATTTTGAGGCTGTCATGACATGGCATAGTCACCAGAAAGAAAACAAATCTTTTAGGCCAAAGAAAACAACATAACAATTTAAATGTACATTTTTATTTTGTATTAATTCACTTATGAAGCTTGTAACATTTGTACGAAAATCATTATGGTAATTAAACAGCACTGTAAATGACTGTAAAAAGTCACAAGTTCAAACAAAGAACTAAATGGATGCAATTTTGTTCAACTCTTACTTTCATTTTCCATCTCTAATGACTCAGCTTTATGCTTTACTCATATATACAATGCATGCTTGTTTGATTAAGCCTCTCTTCACACATGCAGACACAGTATGGTTCATGAAAATGTTTTATTTATTTTTCAGGGAAGGAGACTTTGGAGCTGTGACATCTGAGGGTACATGTTATTCGTCAACTATCAGGTCATCATCGTGGGAATTGTTAACACCAAGAAAACTAAATTGCATCAAATGCAAAAATTACAGTTATGCACTTGCGAAAAGGAAAAAGCGCTTGGATGATAGAATAATTCATCCTGGGAAATTCAGCCATTCCAGCTTTAAACACTCAGATATGACCCGGGATGAATTGTGCCTTAAACTAAAGGAGCAAAAAGGAGAAATTAGTGACTTAACAAATACTGTATGGAAATTAAAAAGACAATATGAGAATTCGATAAGGAAGGAGGGTGTTTCAGTTAAGGAGCATGAAAGTTTGGAATTAAGCTCGTTAATGGATTCCTGTAGTGAACAATTTAAGCGTGGTAATAGTAACAAACGCAGCAAATGCCAAAAACGTCCGTACGCTTAAACAACGTAATGCAAAAATTTTATTACACTAGTGAAATGTAAAAAATATGTAATGACTTTATACGAGTCAAACATGTGATAAGTAGAATTATTATGTTGTAATCTGATTTTATAATATATTATGTATAGAATTACTATGTTGTTCTCTAAATGTTGATTTTATGTATATAGTATTCTATATGTAGTTTGCTTTGCATGTAGAATAGTATCTATAGTTTATATGTGTCACGTTCTGAGAAAACTGTGCATAATACCTGTGCGTAAAGCGTTATCCCAGATTAGCATGTGAAGTCCTCACAGGCTAATCAGGGACGACACTGTACGCCTTGTTAAGATTTTTGGTAAGAAGGGACTTTTTTAACAAAAAATACCATAAAAGCTGAAGTGTCGTCGCTGATTAGCCTGTGCGGACTGCACATGCATTAAGCCCAGTTTTCTCAGAACAAGGCTCATTTCTATCTCGTACAAATTTATTACTGTTCATACTCATGATAATATGAAAGAAAATTAAAATTATGTTCTCCTGACTTCTGTGTTGTTCACTTTAGAGTATTATACTTTAAAGTATATAAGACAGCACTAATACTTAATAGCTAAATGGACCTTTTGAAACTAGCAAAGTTTTCTTATTACTATTGTAGGCGAAAGACATACATCCATTATTTAAATTAAACACAGCAAAGAACATATATTTCAAGAAATTATTTTTCATTACATACCTTTCAAGTTTTTATCATGTTTCTTTGAAACATGACCACGGAACCCTGCGACAGTCTTGTATTTACGTGAACACTCTGGACAAACATAAATGTCAGAACATTTCTCAACACTTATAATAGACTTAGAGACACTAGATATATTAACATTCTCTTCATCGTTTGTATAATCACCTATAATCGTATGTAAAATATCATACTAAATATAATGTTATGATTTACGAATGTAGAGTTGTACCTATTGAAACCAATTACAAACAGCGGTGATTAATTGCGCGAGAATCTTTAATATGTATTAATTGAAATTAAAATAATTAAAATATAATCTGCTTGATGTTGCGGTTATGAAAAACAACATAACAAAACATGCGTGAATTGTTTGTAACAAGTAAAAAGTCTCATCAAAGACATAATATGAGCGGCTGAATCGGCAAATTTTAGCCGATAAATAACACTTGTTTACACACACACACACAACGAATACACAAAGCATCTTAAACATTTTATTTGTAACAAACAATCTCAACTTCAAACAATTAACAACACAACGTGATAATCGCCTGAAAATAATTCTTTAAGTAATTTATTTAACCGACATCGGCGAAGCGAGATCGGTTTCCATACACGCGCGGCCATTTTGAAAGGTACGCGCTTGTAGCTAACCACGTGACCCCGCCGCAAGATTATTGCGAGAAAGCGCGTGGTTTCCTATCCTGTGTATTATAGGTCTTTGATTTCGGGGACCTTATTACTCAAATGTTACTACTAGGAGACCGATTGCGCTGAGAATTACAAATATTGTCAAAACAACATTGATGGCAATTAGCGACCGGGTACCCACAAATGCGCCGCTTTATTGCTCTTATCGACAATTATCGGCAACACGTTCATGCTTCAGTGCACATTAACATCAAGTCTTGCTGTCAACACAGATTAGCAGATTATGCTTTGTTATTACTCTGGTTATTATAATAAAAGTTTAATTATGACGGTAAGTCTTCCCCGAAAATTTTAAATCCACGAAATTACGTGTCAACGAAAAAGTTGTTTTTTATTAAACCACGAATTTTCATACCGACGAATTTCTATACGTTTACAGTATATACGGTATAAAATACGCTGCTGATGAAAGCTTGGCAGAATAGCTCAGTTGGCTAATGCGTTTTACTACAGGATTCCGGGGATCACTGGTTCGAGCCCTGCTGGGGGCTACTTTTTTTCTTTTTTAATTTTAACTTTTGATTTTTACTGGAGCTTTTAAAATTTAATGTTTACATTTATCAATATAAAGCTTTTAATGACAAACTTCAAAATCTGTGAAAAGGCCCCTTTAAAAGACGCCATACAAGCAACAAAACGTGCCAGTTAGCGGCATTGTTTCTTTTACAACATAACCGCAGCGATTCTGTGTAGAAATAAAACGCCCGATTATATTCTCCTTCCATTTCACAGCAGTGGCCCAGCAAGTTATATGCTGTCTCTCGGTGATACAGGTTGATTTTATTTCTATTATCACATATATAATATTCCAAACAACTCAACGAAAGTTGCTGTTTGGAACGTTCACCGAGTCTTCTAAACGTGAGGTACTGCAGATAGTGTAAGAACGGACGAGCATCCACCTCAGCAAAGTCCATCCACTCCTTTTCAGTGTAAGTTCTCTGGTCTACTTCAGATGCATCGATATTGCGATTCATTTCAAACAAGAATATCAAAGGAGTACAATGCCTTTCTGCCCTTACAAACGTGACACAGAATGCGAATTGAGGTTCAATGAATCCTTGGTCACTGTGGCCTGGTAGCATGTCAGCAAACATCTCGAGATCACGGTCTTCTGGTATACGTCTACATCCACAAACAGCCTTGACCTTGCTGTGATACCTCCTCTCCACATCCTCCAACACTCGAACTGCAGCGTGAATATATCCACTACAGTACAATATAGCAGCCAACTTTAAGCGACTAGAAGCTACATCCGTGCTTAAGGAATATTTGAAACGCGCTATTATTTTTCTATTAACAATGTTTTGTAGTCGCAAACAAGTAGATGATTGCATTGAATTATTTAATTCATACAAGTGTTTAATAAATTCTAAGGAAACACCATTAAATGTGACATTCATGGACAATTGAAAAGTAGTGCGTAATACATATTTCAACTCTTTCTCTGGTGTTTCATTAGAGCTGTGTATTTTATCTATTAATATTCTAAAACACACTTTAAATCTTTCCAAGCACTCGAACTGCAGCAGTAAGCTAATGCTGTTACGTAAGCATACACGTCCAAGTATCCCAGCTAGTTCAACTCGCCGCACACTAGACGCTTGCAACCGAAATCCTATGTTATCTATATCAATATCAAATACATCTTGTAATTTGTTTTTATCATGGAGTTTATATATGCTAAAAAGCGTATCTGCTGCGCCGTAGAGAGTTTCCCATCAAATAAGTTAACACCTTCTATGATATAATGTGGGAGCCTTCCCAATCGCAGACATTTCCTCAATACGTGTAAACAACACCAAAGTAAAAACATAAGGTTGTGTTCGAACCACAGAGCAGGACGTGTCCTTTCTATGGTGAAAAACATTATAGTTTTACAATGAAAGCTTGTTATAGAATCTCCTACAACGTTAGCAAATAGGGACTTGTTAAGTAATTTTAAAATAATGTAACATTTTATTTGCGCAATATTAAAGCTAAACATCAACATGCGTTCTATAAGATTCGGAGACAGTCGCCATTCATCGCGTTTGTTCTTACTGTCTGGATGACCAGATGGTACTAAGAAACACGGAGCTTCCCGTGCAGCCTCAAGTAGCTGGGTAGGCGGCCAGGGTCTTCCTCTACATCTGTCGATCCAATTTTGTATTTCACGAAGAGGTTTGCGTACGTAAAGTGCATGCACTATATCCCAATCAGGCACCCAGCTTACCGATGGCCCATGTTTGGTTGTCTCTCCAATAACCGTAGACTGATGCTCGATGACCTGCTTATACCTTTCAGCGCTTAACAGTACTTGCCCAGAATCATTCATTACAAACGCATCATCATGCAGATTTGTCTCCGGTTCCGGTGTGTCATCTCTGAAGACTTGTAGCAAGTACTGTTGAGGATCTGTGCTGTCGTCGTGGAGCATCAGATAGTTCCTCATCCCTTCCTCCCAGTCTTCCACGACTGTCATGATATTTTCATTGTTGTCTATCGCTAGGGAATCAACATCAGACTGGAGACCGGGTAGTGTGGTCCCTTCCGATTGGCTACCAAAATGAAAACAATGCTTATTATTCCCCAATAGTCGGTTGTTCAGCGTCTCCATCCGCTCCCTCCTCAGGTAAGTTCGTCTCCGCTCCATGACAGTATGTTCCCCTGCCCCACTGTCATCAAGTACTTCCGACATCCGGGTAGACAATTCTGTGATCTAGATATACAAATTGTTTTTGTTTTGGTCAGGGTTTTCAATTTTTATATATTATTAACATATTAACACGTTTATTATACTTAGAATCTACTTAGTTATGTTATATTGAGGATTCATATGTTTATGTAATTTGCTTGAATTAAAATAAATATTCTGACGTTTTTCTTTAATTGTGCACCGTATTTGATAGTTTGAATCCTAAATGAAGATGGTATATTATGAATCAAAGTGTATCCTTATTATTTGAATTTAATGGGTAAATGTCTTAACTCTTATGTTGAAAATATATAAAGTTGGTAAATATGTACACAATCACTGCAATATCGATACAGGCGCATATACAGATAAATCAGACATGACACACCCTCCGTTTATAAGTCGACATTGTCATTTTCTAAGATAACTGGAATTGTTGTCAGTTGAAAAATGTGTGCTTAAACAAAACAAAACATTTGTGGTAAAACAAGTTTGGTATTATGTTTAGTCTGTTTGTCGCTCTTCAATGCGTCCGTTCACCTGTCGATCGTGTTTTCTGTGCACTTTTATTACAGAATGTGTGTAAGTCAGTCCGTGTATCTTGTTTGTCTATCTATAAGTCAGTCTGTCTGTCTGTTAGAACGCTCAAACTATGCCCGCCCCTCCTACAGCATGCCAACTGCCTGTTATCTAGTAATATATGTCTTTCTTGTCTATCTTGTCAGACATAATAGTCTTATCAACAAATTGTGTAAATCAGTCGGTCGGTTCCTCTTTTCGTCCGTTCATCAGTCTGCCATTATGTCAGTTTGTTTATACAAAGTTAAAAAGTTATCCCTGTCGGTTGGCTCATCTGTCTGTTTGTGTATATTTATTATATTCAATATTAACTGAAAATAAAAGTCATATACCTTCATGTTTAGTTTTTATCCCGCCAGTTTCTCGACCGATTTGACAAATTGACCCCTGTGTACGCTCTCTTGACACAAACGGAGCCCTATGCGTCCAAACCTGTACCTTGAACAACCAAAATAATGTATTAGAAACTGGTGTAAGCAATTCAAGATGAGGATGAAAATTAACAAGCGATTATACATGTATATACAATATGATAAAATTTTACTTTCTTCAATTATAAAGTCAACTTTCATGCCTGTCTTAGTCTTGAAGTGATTATTTTATCATATTATTGTCATTCATACTATGCAAAAACTTACATTTATAAATATTACATGTTAAAAAATGAATAGGTTTTAAAAATCAACTGACCGCTAAGAGTGATTTGTGGTGTTTTTATCAACGGTTCGGTGTTACCCTGAGATGAATATATTAGGAATTGAAAATATAAACATTCGCCAAATAACACGCCGGTTATGCGGATACTTTGATAACGGATAGCACTTCGATAACAGAGAACAACAAAAGTTATTCAGCTTTTTGCTTTTATGTTCTGTTCATATGGTTTTCAAATGGACAAACAGCATTGTTTGGTCGATTAATGGTATAGCACTTCGTATTGTGAAGAAAGAAATTCGCGGAAAAACTGTTAGTGTATCACAATGGCAGAATTCGCTGTGGAATACTGTTATAGTAAGCAGGCAATGCATAACAATGTATGTACTGAAGTAAACTAAAAACGAATTATTGAAATATTTCGTATCCCTTTGGAATATGATTATGATTTTGTATAAATGTGAAAGATAAATGTGAAACTCATTCGATATGTCTGATGAGTACAGTCTATATGACCATAAATTTTCCAGTTTTCGAGTCACCCAACCGCCGGATTGTACACGAGCTTATACATTTTAACTAACGTTCCTTTAAGCGACACGGGTGATCTAAGCATGTGTTATTATGTCCTAATGACTGCACTAAGGCCATTTACTTATATATTAGAGAGCATGTCAGCAGCATTGCTGGCCCTACATTCTTGTAACTCAACCAATAAAATGAGTTAGGGTCAGGTGAATCGCACTTCGAGTTAACGTTATCATTGCGTAAAAGTAAGTGCTCCCTATAAGCAGAGCTCAAGATAAAGGGAGTTTTCCATTCTCTTATTAATTGTGTGGCTAGCAAATAGTATCGTCTTGATGATGCGATTCTAATGAGTACCAACGACATAGGATATTATGAAGAACAAATTTAAGGTGTATTTCCTCTTAAAGACCGCTTCGCTCCTGTTATTTAGAGCTCTGATATAAGTAAAATTAAACACGATCGTGTTGATCCACATTATCTGTTTTATGTTCATCTCTCTGAATCTCAAGTTACCACTAAAAAACAAGTTCATTATGTAGACCATTATTTCCGGTCGTCACTTGAAATATTTTTGTTCGGAAATAAGAATTCTAATCTTATTAAAAAATGCAATAATTTTATCAGAAGTATAAATTCATTACTCAGTAGGGATAAATATATATATTTTCATGGTAAAAAACACTCTTTTTATTCCAATATTTCGCCCAAATGGGCTTTATCAAGGTTTACAAATATTAATTTACTACATCTTTTTTCTGTCTTGTACATCAATCATTGATGTACAAGACAGAAGAAAAGATGTAGTAAATTTATATTTATAAACCTTGATAAAGCCCATTTGGGCGAAATATTGGAATAAAAAGAGTATAAATTCATTGTTATGATATTTATGAAAACAAACAACGCAATTGGTTATATTTCACGTGTGTTTGTAATTCAGTTCTGCATAGATTAACCAATGTGTCGCGCTTGACTATGCACATTGATTCGTATTTCAACATGTTTGGTAAGGAAAGCCATAATAAACATAAATGCATTTTAGGTAGAACATAAAACTCGGTTATCAGAGTGCACAATTTGTTTAAAGTCTCCGTTATCCGAAGTGTCCTTTATCGCGAATCAAAGTGTCTACAATTTCATGGATACCACCTATTCAAACACGCTCTATCTTTGTTTATATTCCATTGAATACTATCAAAATTTCAATATTTGAAGCACGGTGATTACTCTACATGCTTGAATATCAAACAATTTCTTGCAATATTTCTAAGTAGTTTTATTTTGTTGAAATGTTTACTGTTCATCCAGTTCATGCTGTTGTACGACCGAAATTTTTATTTTTGGGGCAAAAATCTACCATTCTTCCGTGTGTTTTTTTCTTCCCAAGAGACAATGATACCCAATTTATCAACTCTACTAAGTGCCTTGGTTTAATCACTTACCTTTAGGATATAACTTTTTGTTAAACTGCGTGGCTATTGCTTTTCTCTGTTATTGAATTGCCATCGGTTTGCCATAGAAGTATTCGCATTACCAGCGTGAATAAGCGATCGCTTCGCTCACGTGACCAAATTATTAGAAAACCACTAGCAGACGACGCGCTGTATATTTTCCTTAAGTTGTGAAATAACGATGCGTATTTACACAGTTTTAATAGCACACATATTTATAAACCAAAATCGTATTCGCCTCAATAAACACGACTATTGAGTACGAATTAAGATTAAGCGTACATGTCAGGCTTCGAAAAAAGTTTACTATAGAGACATCGAGCGTGAATCACGTTACTGTTACATATAATTAAATAATGTTTCGTACCAACAAGAGTCAAATTTTAATTTATATAAAATACAAATAAAAAAACAATAGCAAATTAACCCGCGTTTTGTTACATTGCCATAATAGTTCCGATATGCATTTAAGATTTTAATAAAGTGAACAGTATATTCTAATCCATGAATGAAAGTTAGATATACAGAATACCTTACTAATATTTATATAATAGCGTAAATCTTACCTCTAGTTTCACTGCTAATATGATTTTCAACTTCTCCAGAGTACCTTAACTTGAGAATTGGATCAATACTAAACACACACATCACTGGCTAAAGGTAGAACGGCGATTCATGCGATTTGCCAATCCAAAGTTTTCCAATACCTAATGTACTGAACTGTAACATAATGGTCCTTTTATGTGCATTGATGCGTAGGTATTCACATTAAGTTGAAAGGATTGTAAAGAAATCGTGTTAAATTTCAAGGATCTAAATTCAGCTCTTTTAAACAATGAATACAAAAAGCTTGCGGAAATAGACTGCAAGATATTATAACGTTGTAGAATCCAATATAAGGGAACATACCTTAAGAAAGTATTGTTAATTGAACAAGGTGATTGTATTCCCTTCGTAACAGAACAGTATAGTTTGTAACCGAGGATTCCTCGATTTATTATTTTAATTTCAACATCATGTTTAACTAGCTAATACCAGACCAATTCCTGGGTTGAATGTTTGTTAGTTTATTTGAGAAGTGAAGGCATTATATTATTTCACGTATCCCGGAGGACGTGCAAACTATTTGTGTACATGTCAGGACCTAAGAAAAAAAACGTGTGTATTACAATCATGTCGTAATATATTAACAGGCCAAGTAAGAGTACTTTTTGCAGTTCCGTTGTCAACTGGCGAATGCACAACGAGCCATCGTTCTCATGGCGTTGTTATTAACTATTAAGGCTATACAACCTATTGGTTTATGTTCAATACATCCGGGCACTGATTCACTACACTGATTAGTACATAATTGTTTGACAGGCGCACACATTTTCAATTTATTTAAAAAAAGGCTGACAAAAATGTATATCAGTAGCTTCTTGTAATATAGTTAATGAATGTTTAGACACTTTCATATTTCAATATATTTATTTCCCTACAACAAATTATAATGACATGCGTAAGTCTATGATGTTACTATCTTCTTGAAACATGGCTCAGAAATTAAATCAGGTCATTGGACGATTTAAACTAATATAAATCGAACAGCATTTATATTCATTTTTAAGTAATTTAGCATTTAGCGACCGTCTGCATCAATACATAAATCACGGGCTTAGCTTTTTTATTCGCTATAGGAACGTGCATATATATGTTAGGAAAAACAATAATTGCCAAACATGCAATGATGAATGGAAGGAAGAGTGGTCTATCTCGGCCGTGTTATGTCTACTTATCGGTAAAGATATATTTCATTACATAAAATGGACCCTTACATTAAGCATTATATTATTTTCTTGTATACATTTCGTAAAACCGCGATTTAGCTTACGATAGATGTTCGTTAAAACAGTATAAACGCCACTGGTGAAGATTATATACAGCTGGGAACCAGCGAATACTATTAATGATTGGCAAAACGATACACATGCAGATTTTTTTATATTTTTATAATCTGCAGAAAATCGGATGATTATGGTGTTAATTACGTAATAAAAAATCGAGCGTAATGGCATCGAGCGGTTTTACCCAGCAGATGTTCGTGGTTTGAGACGGGTTGTCGCTAATATTTTTGTAATAAAATTTCGTCATACACGAAAACATAATTTTAAAATATAAGCAAAGTATGTATTATATTATTTTAACATTTTTACATTTATTAAACCCAATCTACCATCCCGACCTCCTATTAACACATACTTAATATAAGAGCTAAGAACAAACAAGGAAACGTAACGGATAATGTGGTTTACTGAAACCGTTCAAGTGTCACGATAATCCGGTGATTTGTAGTAATTTGCCAAATGGACGGCACTTTAATGTAAACCCGAGGTTCACTTGATCAAGTTAAACATCGGCATTTCGGGAGTTACATCAAAGATTTAGTCTAACCGGAAAATAAATTGACAAACTCAAGAACCGACGGCAACAAAATAAAAACAAACGATTAGCACAGTAAATACTCAATCATACGTGAAACCTTTACCAGATATTGTCAAACATTCAGTAAAAGTAAACTTACATATATGATATTATATTACGCTTAAGTGCTTCTATTTGAAGATGACATTGTGGATTTTTACGAGCACTGAAGCGTTTTGTTATAACGAGCGCGTTTATCACCTAATGTGTATATATGTGAATGATTTCAGCGTCGCGATTGAACTTTATACACTAGGTGTGCTGAATGTGAAATGGCATGTACACACGTTTAAAATTGTCGCGGCTTTTGTTAGAAAAAAATAGCGATTTTGACATCATCTTTTTTGTCTGTTACATTTCGGTGGTTTTAATGCACGCATTAGAATTTGCGGGCCTTACTCATACTGTTACTATAATTTGAACTCCAGGTTTCAGGTGAATGAACAGTAAATGATACCGCATATTGTATCAATGTTAATGTAAGAAACGGCTGTATGTGTGCGCATTAATATCAGTTGGAGTATAAATTTTGTTTTTTAGTAGTGACTGAATCTAAAATCGGGAAAAAACGGCGATTTGTTATTTAACAACAAATGTATATGATATTTAGATAATAAATTAAAAAAGTAATCAATAACAACAGGGATGTTGAGGACCAACCACCTTCCACGATGGAAATGTCTCCATTTGTGTGTGATGGCGACGTGGCTCGCCCTATACGGTAAGGATTGTTCACGTTTTTCCCTCAATATGTATTTTCTGTTAACTGTTGCTTAATGTCTACCTTAGTTTAGTGTTTCAAGTTTCATATCGAATGGTTGTTAGTTGTTCAGTAGGCTGAGTTTTTATGATGTCCTATTTTATTGAGTATTTTAGTGTTCAACTGTATGGATACATGTATCTAAGTGCAAAGTGCCCTGTGATTAAAGCATTAAGCTCTTAGTGCTGAACGTTATGATAAGAGTGTTAAACTTATCGTAATTTTTGTTACGTCCGTAGACAAAAGTAGAAATACCTCATAGTTCTTAAAGCTGAGTGGTGTGTAACGTATCCTACTAATGTGCGTCAGTTTTGTGCTATTTTTTTACTTTTCTTGAGTTTATTTACCGATTTCATGCCCTAAATATTACAGGGTATGTTTTAAAACTAACCTCAGCGAATGGCAGGGCTTGAATCCGAAAGTACTAGACATCTTATGTATGACTGGTGGCGTTGTATAAACCATGACAATACATTTCAAGTTAAAACAGCTTCCATATTAAACTTGACGTTAATACTGATATAATATTCCGGAAGATCACAATGGGGTTTATAGAAAAGGGCAAACGGGGAGTCGCTGCAATCACTACTCCGATTCCTGGTCTTGATTGACTGTTTAATGGCTCCGACGAAAACAAAACATAAGTAGATATAATGAAAAACGCCATATATTAATAACGGTATTACCTAAGTAACAAACAGGGCATGCCCGAAAAGAAGTAAAACTAGTAGACGACAACTAAAACGAGCAGCAATAGATGAAGTAATTATCGTAGAAGTGGTAGTTATGGTTATTATTGTGGTAATGTTGATGGCGATATTGGCGGTGATTGCTGTAGTAATAGTTTTTGGCTAGGAAAGCAACAGAAGTAATACATGATACAGTAGTAGTAGAAGCAATAGCAGCAGCAACAACGACAACAGTAGTAGCAGTAGATGAACATCGGTGGGTAAATCAGCGGCAGCAGCATTTACTACAATATTTTGTTAAGGTTGTCGAGCTTGTTTTCAGTTAATGCGATTGCAGAAACGTCGCGCGTGCAAACGTGGACGGCCTGGTATAGCACGGACACGCACTCTTCAGGTGATGGAGACGACGAGAGGGTCGACACAATCCGCCGGGTAGGTAGATGGATAATAATAGTAGTATGTTGATCTTGTTAAGGGTACCTTGGTTGGTGTCACGGCCTGAACTTGGTCATTAAATGGGGAGTGACCCAGGATGCGAGTCCTGGACTGACATCCAGGTATCGCGTTTTGACACTCTGTTAGTTCGTCCCACGCGAGTAACCTAGTCTCAATGTACCGGGACGGTGGAACCATGAATTTCATTAATAACACGTACATGCTATGGTATCGGTAAATCAAATGCTCATCTATGAACCCATTCGTCAAAGAACATCCGTTTAGTAACTTTTGTTTAAAAATAAAGCATGTGAAATTACTTTTAATAAAGTGCAAACATATCTAACAATATGTTTAGACTATACGGCGTGGTATATTACGAACACTTCATATAAGTCGTTGATACAAAGGATGCTTATATTGCAACGCATACCTGTATCCGATCGTCAAGGCAATATTTTTAGTGTCTCTTAATTTTCGGACACCCTTACGTTTAATTACCCCAGCCAGGATGTTGGTAAGAAACTTGCTTACCAAACGCGCTAGTCTGTAAAAGCAGACTACCATGGTTTCCGATGATAGCTGTGCTGCGCTTCGATACCTCTCTCTCTGCATTATTAATGAGTAGTTTTACGACGCTTGATCTTTGCTCATATGACGATAAGCAAGTAACATGTTCGAATACTAAAGATTGTACAATGTTCCAAGCAAATAATGAGCGTGTTGTATTTTTTATCAGACGTTTCCTTGATTGGAGAATTTTATTATGATTTGAGGCCAAAACATATGTATGTTAATATGGTACGCGGGCTGTTAATGTTATTATATTTACGTACGCAGATGATCCACTTGGAATATAAATATAGGACACCGCAGTGGTGTATATAATTCTACCAAATACAATATCAATACGGAAATAATTTTTATTTAAATATAATGAGTATCCAGTCCCAGATTAACCATTAGACGGAGGAGGCACATGCCTATGGACCCAGAGACTTTTAAGGTCCCCATGAGACCTGACGAAATAAGTTTGTTTCTTTCTTACTTAGCATACTCTTATGAACAAAGCCAATTATTCACTATAAATGGTATGTACCGATTTAAGGCTTAACTAGTTAAATACGTAAATACACGGGCTACGTACCTTTAAAAAACATTTTAACATTTTATGTCTTGCCAACCTGGGCACGTGTAGGATCATTTTAAAGAGTGCAATCGACTGGGTACTGGCCTTCTAGTAACACAAGTCCGGCTTGGGGCCCGAGGCGTCAGCCCAAACAATCTGACTATACCTATGTGCCTCCACGGTGTTATATGACTACCTATGTGCCTCCACGGTGTTATGTGACTACCTATGTGCCTCCACGGTGTTATGTGACTACCTATGTACCTCCACGGTGTAATGTGACTACCTATGTACCTCCACGGTGTTATGTGACTACCTATGTGCCTCCACGGTGTTATGTGACTACCTATGTACCTCCACAGTGTTATGTGACTACCTATGTACCTCCACGGTGTTATGTGACTACCTATGTACCTCCACGGTGTTATGTGACTACCTATGTACCTCCACGGTGTTATGTGACTACCTATGTACCTCCACAGTGTTATGTGACTACCTATGTACCTCCACGGTGTTATGTGACTACCTATGTACCTCCATGGTGTTATGTGACTACCTATGTGCCTCCACGGTGTTATGTGACTACCTATGTGCCTCCACGGTGTTATATGACTACCTATGTGCCTCCACGGTGTTATGTGACTACCTATGTGCCTCCACGGTGTTATGTAACTTCCTATGTGCCTCCACGGTGTAATGTGACTACCTATGTGCCTCCACGGTGTTATGTGACTACCTATGTGCCTCCACGGTGTTATGTGACTATACCTATGTGCCTCCACGGTGTTATGTGACTACCTATGTGCCTCCATGGTGTTATGTGACTACCTATGTGCCTCCACGGTGTTATGTGACTACCTATGTGCCTCCACGGTGTTATGTGACTATACTTATGTGCCTCCACGGTGTTATGTGACTACCTATGTGCCTCCATGGTGTTATGTGACTACCTATGTGCCTCCACGGTGTTATGTGACTACCTATGTGCCTCCACGGTGTTATGTGACTACCTATGTGCCTCCACGGTGTTATGTGACTACCTATGTGCCTCCACGGTGTTATGTGACTACCTATGTGCCTCCACGGTGTTATGTGACTACCTATGTGCCTCCACGGTGTTATGTGACTACCTATGTGCCTCCACGGTGTTATGTGACTACCTATGTGCCTCCACGGTGTTATGTGACTACCTATGTGCCTCCACGGTGTTATGTGACTACCTATGTACCTCCACGGTGTTATGTGACTACCTATGTGCCTCCACGGTTTTATGTGACTACCTATGTGCCTCCACGGTGTTTTGTGACTACCTATGTGCCTCCACGGTGTTATGTGACTACCTATGTGCCTCCAAGGTGTTATGTGACTACCTATGTACCTCCAAGGTGTTATGTGACTACCTATGTACCTCCAAGGTGTTATGTGAGTACCTATGTACCTCCACGGTGTTATGTGGCTACCTATGTACCTCCACGGTGTTATGTGACTACCTCTGTGCCTCCACGGTGTTTTTACCCGGCACTGCGAGTATCAGCATACGTTAATTGATTTGTATGATGAACCAGCTAGTGATAAATATCAAGTGACACACTTCATTACTATATGAAATAGTACAATGCACTCTGTATGTAAACATTCTGTCTCAACACAAATATTATTGAAAAACGTTTGCTTATTGTGTCTGATATGTTGGGCTAAATATAGTTGAAATGTAATAATCAGCGGACGGTGTTTTTGTAATGCTACTTTTCATATAACTGTATAAGCTGCAATGAGCGTATATATGCCTTGTTAAAGTGATATTATGGGCATTGTTCACTGTTGAATTGAGCTGAAAAGAATTAACAAGTCAAAAGATTTAGTTCAAATATCGTTACTGACTAATATCTGCATCTCATCTTGCTTCCAGTTGTTTATAAAAAATATATATTATATTCGATAATTTACATGACTGGTGAACCCTCTAAGCCGAAATGATCCGTAAAACAAAATAGTGTCCAAAGACAAGAATTTGCACTAAAACGTAATTTAGATTCACATCGTACATCGAATTATTTCTGTCGTCAATTGTCAAAACGAAAGTACGGTTAATATTCAACTGTATTATTTTTCTCTTTCCGTGATATTGTTTTAATATGTTGATGCTGCATTAACAAATATAAGAGTATATGCAGTGAAAACACCAAAAATAAACAACGGTTGCGATAGACACCTATAAACTGTTAGATGCCCATAATATCACTTTAAACTGTGCGACATAAAGATGTTCTCCGGGCGAGTTTATTACCATAAACCTCGACAAATCTAAACGTAAGTTTATGATGATGTCAGGTCGTCGAACCCATAACATTTTTTAGAGACTGTTTCAGCCATTAGTATATATTTTGTTCTTTGGTATGCATGATAGCTGAAGGAAATCAATTGAAGGTGAACAACCTGGGAATAATGTAAGGTTTCAAGTCTTACGTAACTGAAGCACAGATTTGAACTATCAATTAATGTACCTTTAAATACTTTGTCAGCGAACGGCGAACACGAATTCATTTATAATTTATAATCGTTTTCCATCAAAACGACTAGAGCGTAGAATGTTATTTGCAAACAGATAACTTAAGCACAGTGATTAGTGAGTGAATTTTAATACAGAAGAAATATTTGTTGGAATGAGAATTTATTTAGATTATCGACTGTTGTTAATAAATCATCAAGTGTGCGATTTTACGAATGGTTATGCTTAAGTAAACCATTTTTATTGATAATATGACGATGAAGAATTGTATCAATCGCTTTGTTCTGTTTGTTTTCCGCAGCAAGATGTTGCAAGGGTTTCTCAATCGAGTTGTTATCTTTTGGTTAGTTCATCAGACACACTTTTAAATGACACGTGCCGATTAAGCGGCTTTATCAGAAACGTTATACAAATTAATACTTTTCATAAACTATGTTATTTGTAATTATTTGTTCTTCATAGTTTTAATTGAAACCCATACAAGAATACGCACACGTGAAAGATGTCACTAATTAGAAGCTGATGTTTCACCGATAATAAAATGAGTATGCGACGCGGTTATAATGACGCGTGTTGTTTCAAGATTAGTGCATTCATCTCTAAAGAACGAAACGCATATTGTGCATATTCTAACCAAGTCGTTAAATAATTAATATGATTGATATGCGAATGAAATCAAACGGCTTTCTTTGTGTTTATCGTTTATTAAAGACACGACGTTTGACAAAAAATAATCGTGATCTCTTAGATTTGGGCATACATGTGGAAAAATATTTGTTGACAAATTATGGTCAGAGCCATGATCAAGTTTATTAATATACATGTCGAGTACAGATCCTTTTGTATAAAAAACTTTTGCAATCGATTTTACAAAATGCGTTTATAATCCCAAATATTGTATAATATATTCAGATCTTCATTGATTAGTCACATAAGTTGCAAAATCTCCGGCAGCAATGCGACAGATATGTTGCTTGTTAGTAAAATTATATGTAAATATTTCATCATGAAGTATGGTTGTAATGCACTCAAAGTACATTCAGAAATCTAAACTATGCTTTATTTTCGCAAAATAGTACTTTAGTGTTTCTATTTGTTTGTTTTTTGTTTATTTGCTGTTGTTTTTTTGGTAAGGAACATTGAACAAGGACAGAAACAACAGAACATTTAAGTTGCTTTATTCAAATGAGTAATCTTACCAACACCCGAGAGCGCTTAAATGTTAGATCACGAAAGCCATCTGATTCGTTTTTTTGCAATTTGCATTAATGAGAGCAATATTTGACTTTATTTCATTCATTGAACAAAACAAAATATGTATAGCAAATTACACATATTCGAATTAGTTAAGACTTGAATTGAAACAATTAGGGCGTTCGTAGAAGCGGGCCTGATGTTCTCCGGATTTGATCAAAAATGTAAGATATGATGTAAGGCAAGGCGATATAATATTTTATTACGAATAATTTCTCAATATTCGCATAACGTATGGTAGAATGTAAGAGCACTGCATTCTCCGTACCTTTTCTAGTGGCTGTTAAAATCATGAAAAAGTAGTGAAATGTTGCTTGAACCAATATAATATAATAACGCATTTTAAACCGGGATTAAACACGTCTTGTATTGAAACATACTTAATTTACAATAAATCGTCTGCTATTGCATATGATTATTAAACGTGTCCCTTATGCACGATTTTATACTACATATAAAGATAAGACTTGAATAGTCTATTAATAGAAACGATTAACGCGCTTATGATTGATTAAAGTTATAGGACCCATGTCATGTATTAACAAATATGTCTGTCAGTTGATTCCCGCGACCCTAACTCTGCATCCGAACGAAGATGAGTTATGGGCAATACAAACAGTTGAAGTCCCCATGGCTACGCCAAATGGAAAATCCCGATAGAATTTGGATGTCCCGTACGATCGTTTGACCTTTTATTAAATCTACGTTACCTTCCGCAGCCGTGTACGGACGATTTTTACAAAAATAAAAAATCAATCAGATATAACCCAATTGCAAAAGTAATTTCGATGTATTTGTAATGCACAATAACATTTTTATTCGCTATTTCAGCGTGGCTGACAAATATGCGGCGGGTACTCTCCAATCAACGCCGAATGTCGTGACGTTGACAATCACACGTTGACGTTCGACGCTTTGTCCGTGCAGCTAGCAGGCGACATCCTAGATGAGCCATGTACCACAGCCGGGATTTTCTGTAGAGTTTCCGACCAAACGAAATTCCGCAAGTGTGCTAACTATGAAATCCGGTTCATGTGCCCTTGTTAGTAAAACGTTAATTAATACATTACTAGCAACTGCCAACGACCGGCTCTTCTTTATTATGAATAAGCCATTTTTTGGTGTTGTTGAATGAACACACGAGCCATGAGTGAGTGAGAGATTGAGGGAGTGCACGGGTGAGTGAGTGAGGGAAAGAGTGAAGGAGGTAGTCCAAACCGCTTTACGTATTAATATGACCAAAAAAAAACAACGCCACAAAAAGCGTAATACAAGTATGAATTTTGCCCTTAAGGACTAAGCGAAGTATTATAATTGTGTGCATGAATTTACACCTTTAACTTTTATAATATCTACTCTTAGTAATACGGTTGAATCAAGGTAAGAAAACACTGTGTTCCATACAAGTTTTCATACAGCTGACACCGCATATTGCCATATTTTGGCGATGTATCGATGTTTTATACACATATGAGCTGCGCACTGCGAAGCTAGGATTTAAGTCCTCAGTCCACAGAGGCTAATCAGGGACGACACTTCGCGCCTTAAGTGGATTTTTGCTAAGAAGAGACTTTCTTTAATCGAAAAATATCATTGAAGCGAAAATTGCCTTCCCTGATAAGCACGTACGGTCCATGTATGTGTGTTTGAAAAAGTAACCATAGTTATCAGTAAGATTGGTCAAATTTTTTAACAACTGCAACCAAACCAACAAAAGAGTACTGACGGATACGTATTGATAATGAAAACACACTTTCTTTACATTTTATTGATCAAAGCTTGTTCAACTCAAATGAGACATATATTTTGCTATTATTTTGCTATGTTATACTCAGGTTCATGATTAATATTTGATTTTTTTGTGAACAGATATACAACAAAAATTATTTTCATTTTCTGAAGGACAACTTATTTCCGCAATATCATACGCGGTCGGCTTACATTCTTTCTCATGCGTGGACACTGACTTATAACTCGAACTCGTGGGTGATTTTTTCACATTAAAACTGCAAACCGTTTCATATCGACCAATAATCGAAATTACTTACTCATACTTATTATATATACGCTATTTGAGTGCAATTTTTAAAAGTGATTTAATTCCAAAGTTCGTTTTTTATATTTTTAGCTATACCGGACATGGACAGCCGGCCCCCATTCAGCGTCATAGGGATTGCCGCTGGTCTCTCAGTTTTCGTCCCAATCGCGTGCGTCGCCATCTTTCACATTTTGCGCGTATGTCGTCGGCGGCGTCGGTCGGCGACGGAAGTACTGGTTTCCGGCACCAGCAGTAGCGGATCTTGCGATCAGGCAGATCTACCTCCGTCGTATTCGTTTCTGTTCGGAGACACGGCGAGGAGTACACGCGAAATAGAATTTCGATCGCAGAACTCGGATACTGGCCAATCTAATGCAAGTTTACGTGCCTCCGGTACTCATTTGTCATCAGGAACAGATTCAGAAGCATACAGTAGCATTCAACGCGGAGCAACTGTGCAAGGCATACATAAAAACCAGTCAGTTATTTCCTTATCTCCAGACGCACTTCCGGCTGTGCCAGCAGCCGCTGAACCGGGACCGAGAAGACAATTCGAAGCGGGGCGCTCTCGGTTTCCGAATATGCACATCTCAATACTTTCTCGTCCGGAGTCGCAGGAATCTCGTGACGTCACACGGCCGCAAACGCCAGATCTTAGCTACGCGCGCACTCCACCGCCGGAATATAAAGATGCTGTGGTAACTCTCGGCTCAGGGGAGATAAATACTAAATATATACGAGATGCCAAGGAAAGGGAAGAGTTACATTAACCTGATTCCAGTTAATTGTGTTCATATTGTGTGTCTGAATGCATAATTAGTGATTATTGTACCATAACACATACATAAACGTAGACAAAGTCTATTTCTGATTTCATTGCGTTTATGTTTGCTTATTAACACAACACAAGTTTTCCAATGTTCGCTAAATAATCTAAACTGTAAGTTCAATGTAATGGCCTTTTGGACCCATGCCAATAATAACTTGTGTGCCCGAAATGACCGGCCGTCCCTTGCTCTCTAACTGACTTTTTTCTATTGACGAACAGTGTATTAATATAGATTGGAACACCCAATTCTGACATGTCGATTTCAGACGGGATCTTGTGCACAACTACTTGCCCAAATGTAGCGAAGTAACATGATATGCGAAAGACAAATACGGAAGGTAGTCCGCTATTATAATGAAATCATACAACATTTAATCTGCAGGTTGCATACCGCATACATGTTTAATTAAAGCCACACACCTTAAAATGAAATACATGTTAATCAATACATTTAGATGCAATTTGAAAATGTGCACAATTTTAATTTAATCTATAGCCTAGTAATTTACGTTTTTTTATAATTTTAAAATCGAAAGTAGGATTTCTATACGTATACGTAAATTTCTACAAACGCGATTATTTTTTAAGTTTTAAAGCGCAAAATGACGGATTTCTAGCTTGTAACCACCACATATATTCTAATTGAAATAGATAAAATTATAAATAAAGCCTAGTTAGCAAGTAATTTATAATTTTTCAAACTGTAACGCTTTTAAAACCGAAAGTAGGATTTCTAGACGTATACGTCCATTTCGACAAACGCGATTATTTTTAAGTTTTAAAGCGCAAAAATACGGATTTCTACCTTGAAACGACCATATTCATTCTATATGGCATAGATAAAATATGTTTCTTATTTATACTTAAATTTACTATGCCATGTATTTCATTTCAAGGTTTGTGTCTTTAACGTGATAAGCAATGATTAATTGATTTGGTGTGTTATTCTGGTCGGTTTTGCCGTTATTTATAATTACCACCTGTGTTGGTCATCTGATATCGTTCTGAAGCATGTATTCGCTAATTCATTAATTAGCTGGTCTCTTTGTATGTAAGATATTGCTTATAGTAGGAATTTAAGCCAATTGAATTTTTGTTGTTTACAATTTTGTAATGCGTATTATATTTTGTATACTAATATTAAATATAATATTTAACTTGTTACGTCACATTATGCAAATCGTTTATAAAGCGAGTTGCTGTTTAAGGGCTGTGTATTTATATATCTGTTTGTTAAAACGGAAGAAATATTTCTTCAAGATACGTTGTAAAGGTTTATAATTGGTTCAATTGCCGAGACATCCACATTCGTGTGTGAAAGCTCTATGCTCACCTATTACTATCGTGTTATTGTTCAGCTGTCACGTACATTAGGTCTATTTTGATAACTACTTGGTGACTGTTAGTGCAATTTGTAAACAAAATGTCCTTGCTTATAGTTCGTATGTATTCAAAAACACACGTATTTATAGGTTGTGTTTATGATTATAAAATTAAATGCTACTGCCTGCATTCGCCTAAATTTTTATATTTAGTTCAGTTTTGAGCAAAAGGGGAATGGTTTAAGACACTTTGTACACGACAACTTGACACGGTTGTATTCAACTAACGTCATCGTTATGTCAGAGAAAAAAATACTCAAAATGTTTTGGATATGCATTTTTATAAGTCTGTATTAATTATGTAACAACCGGGGTTTGGCAAGCTTAGACCAAAATGGCATAGTTTGAAAACAAATCTTGCAAACGACAACAATATGATGTTGCATAAAATCTTTCGGTTTGGTGATTTCTAAGGTAAAACTATTCAGATATTGTGTTACATAAGTCTATATTGCCGTTCTCTGTAAAAAGGGTGGTTAAATCCCTTTTTTCGCAGTGCGTGGCTCATATTAACCGTTTGATCCCCAGAGCGATGTCAGTTTTCACCCAAGGCCTATATAATATAAACAGTTTTGCAATTTTTAAGGAATTGTGGACTATTTCATCTTTAATACAGTGCCATTTCAAGTTTTCGCAAACATCTTATAACTTCTTTAACAAACGTTAGTTTTTATTGGTTGCCACGTTTATTGTTTGATAAGGAACAGTTACAAATAAAATGGACTGGTAGTTCTGTATAAAAGTTCACATAGGCACATCAGATATGCTTCCTGCTTGCTGTTTGTTACGATACAGAGCCTACAGTTTATGCACAATCTATAAGCATTCAAATTGTGGATTTGATCCGCTGACAATTCGCTAGCACACTCGCCCACTCTATTGTAATCAAATCCACTACAGACCAGCACTCATTGAGTATTTGGGCTAAAATGTTTTACTGACTGACACATGCCTTTTTAACAACATGCAGATTTATGTGGATCGACCCAAAAAAAGTGTACATGCCTTGGTCTGTTATTTTCAAGTTAAATATACATGTATCAGAAATTACACATGGATACAATATCAAATGTTTACTACGTGTTTGAGGTATCTTATTTCAATAATTATCAAGCACCCATATTCCGTTGAGAAATGATGTAAACACATTTCGCGTTTCTGCCGTCGGCGCCTTCAGTCGGCGACGGAAGTACTGGTTTCCGGTACCAGCAATAGCTGGTCTTGCGGTCAGGCAGATCTGCCTCCGTCGTATTCGTTTCTGTTCGGAGACACGGTGAAAAGTATAAGCGAATTCGAACTTCGATCGCAGAACTTAGATACCGGCCATTCTTATACAAGTTTTAGTGCGTCTGTTATCACCAGAAACAGATTCTCAAACATGTGTAAGCAGTTAACGCCGGTCCAATGTGCTAGGCACACCAGAAAACCAGTTAGTTGTTTCCTTATTGCCAGACGGACGTCCGGCCGGACCGGAAGTACCTAAGCCTGGACCAAGAAGAACGTCCGAAGCGTGGCGCTCCATCTTTCCCAATATGCAAATATTTCAAATATTATATCCTTCGGAGACGTTAGAATCTCGTGACGTCACACGGCCGCCAACACCGGATCTTAGCTACGCGCCCAAACCTCCGCCGGAGTATAAAGACGCCGTGATATTTCTGGGCTCAAGGGAGATAAATCCTGAATTTGTACGGGATCGTTTGACCATTCTTTCGGCTTTTGACTCTTTCTCTCTTTTAAATTGTTCTTAGATGGCCTAATGTCGTTAATCTAATAGTGAAGTATTTCACAATGGCTGGTTCGTAGTAGCAGTAATAGTTGGCAGTGGTTGGTTAGTAGTGGTAGCAGTTGGCAGTGTCTGATTATGGGTAATAGTTTGTAGTAGTTGCAGTCAGGAGTTGCTGGTTGGTTGTAGTAGTTGGTTGTGGTTGGTTGGAAGAAGTATAAGTGTGCAGTGGCTCGTCGGTGGTAATAGGTGGCGATCGCTGGTTGGTAGTTGTAGCAGTTGTCATTGGCTCGTTGGTGGTAGTAGTTGTTGGTGGCTGGTTGGTATAAGTAGCAGTTGGCAGTGTCTGATTGTAGGAATAGTTGGCGTTGGCTGGTTGGTAGTCTTAGCAGTCTGCGGTGACTGGTTGATGGTAGTAGTTGGTGGTGGCTGGTTGGAGAAAGTAGCTTTTGGTGGCTGATTGATTTTAGTAGCAGTCGGCGTTGGTTGTGTAACGTAATGTGAATATTTTAAGATATGTAGGACAATATCCAATACTTATATGTTAAAGTCAGCAGAACACTCTCAATGGAAAATATAACAGTACAATACCTATATCAACAAACCGTCAATGTTGCACAAATTAGCCTCTAATAGTAGATATAAAAAGTCACAATTGTTTTGTATTTGACTTGGATTAAATAACGGATTTAAATTTATTGATTAAATGTTAAAATCATCTGTTAATGCCACCGAAACATTCAGTCATGTACAAAAAGGGGAAAAAGGGACGACACTTTTCATATAATAATGTATACATGACCGGGATATCGACCTGGGTTGTGTAGATATGCTTTGACTTTGAACACGAAATAAGATATATTATTATGTAATAAGTTATTATACATATGATGCGGATCCCAAAGTATTATGTTTAGTAAAACCGTATGTTTGTGTTTTTTTGAATGTAAAAGAGAGTAATATTGTATGTACAAAAAGAATCCTGCTCAAGTTAAACTAGCATATACATCGGATTCATGGGCAGGCCCGTAAGGGTCTGGCAGCCCGTCATATTTTAATCATTGGACTTCAATATTTAACCACCAGGAAAGTTACTGATTGTATCTTATTAAATAGAATATTGTGTGGACTTGCTAATAAGAAGAATAAAATATCAATGAACATTTCATTATTGCTTGAAAAACAATGCTTTAGACAAAAAACATTGTAAGTTGACATGAGACAAAAACAAAACAGGATACTTGGTCCTTATACAAATATTTTCAAGTGCCTAATACTTTGTTTAAATTCAAAGTCGTGGATCTTCCAAACAAAGACAGATACAAATGTCAAAAATAAACATAAAACATAAATGATTAAAAATAGTACAAAAATAGACCGTAATACATAATTGCCAAAAGAAAAATGTGTTACGGTTTGCCTGAATAAGACACGGGCCATAATAAAAAATTTCTAATTAAAAACTATGTTGACACATTTATTTAGAATTACAAGTCTACCCATGGATATATATATATATATATATATATATATATATATATATATATATATATATATATATATATATATATATATATATATATATATATTTATTTATTTATTTATTTATATATTTATTTATATATATAACGTAATGACATTATAACACGCGTCGTTTATTGTAAATTGGTTGGCTAATTTCTGCTTTGCAAATGACATTAATTTGCCAATTATGATCGCCAAAACTAATGCAACTTTCTATATCATCAACACAATGATATTAAGTGTATGTTATTTAACGCATTATTGCATTATATCACCCTCAAACACCAACATGGATGCAGTTTACATTTAACACTTTTTTGGCATAGTTGCCTGTTCAAATATCATTTTTAAATGCATGTTTGTGTTTCATAAAACACACTTCTCTCTTGAATGAATGTAAAGGTTTATAACTGCTGAATGTCTTAGTAAATATCAGAGGCCATCTTGAATAAATGTAAAGGTTTATAACTGCTGAATGTCTTAGTAAATATCAGAGGCCGTCATAACCATAATTACAAATGCATTCGTGTATCATCTATATATTTGTCATATACGGGTTTATTGTATAGTTATTTGGCACAAACGTAAATTTTGATGAGAGGGTGTGTTTTCCCGATTTGTTCGTGCGGTCATTCGTCTGTCAATCCAGTTTAAAGATGTTTATGTTTTGTACGTTTCGCCTGGTTATTTCCCCTTTTCATTTTAAAAATTTTAGGCGCTTATGTCATCTAATGGTGGTGGCCATTATTAAATTCCATATGTAAAGAGGTACATTTGCAATAACAAGTGTAAGAGCTTTATATGGATTCCAGAAATTCATTAATTGTTCGATCATTTTCCCCAAATATCGCATTCGAACCATGATTTTCCTATGGGTATTTTTATGGCTGTTTCAAATGAAGAAACGGAATGCAAACAATGGTTTGCAAACTTATTTATTCCTATATAAGTCATTTTGAAATATGGCTGACTGTTCTAAATATGATAAATGGGACTAACATATGTCGTAAGCATTTAAGCAACCTTGTCTCAAAACGAGATGAGTTCCGTTTATGTAAGCTGTTTACCAGCATTTAGTTATGATAATGGCTATATTTGCTCAAATATTGTCACGATGTTATGTTCAACGTGGCTTCTTCTAGACCCTTTTATGGTATACAAAGAATGTTCTTAATTTTCAATTTAATTCGTACTGAATTGAAACAATGCAAATCACGTTTGCGTGTTTGATCGTTTGCGCCATGGTAGCTACAATGGTGCTTGGTGCAGCAATCAACGACGTTGAAGGGAGCATTGACTTTGAAATTTAAGATCGACTTTTTAGAATAGAATCGTTTCGGTGTTCCCGTCGGAAGTTTGGTTCGATGTATATACTAACTATTTGCTTTGTTGTTTTTTTGGTGTTGTTTGTTTCATAAAAATTATAAAGTGTAGCTGTGTATTCATATACTGACACGTTGAACCAGGCGTTATTATAAAGCTTCAGTTAAAATGCACATCAAGATATGGTTCAATAAATAATTACAATATGAATTGAAGGAACAAAATAATTTAAAAAGCCCACTGAATCATGTAACCAAATATCGAAAAAATTCAAACGAGTTTTGTTATTAAATTCGTTAGTGTTCTTTAAAAACATTGAGATAATAATAAAGGATTCTCTAACAAACTTAGTTGCTAACCCTCAAAATTTTCCTCAATTTTTTATGAATCATGTTCCTCACCGGATTATACCTGCGCTGTGATAATTCTAGGCTCAGGGGAGATAAATACTAGCTATATACTAGATGCCATGAAAATGGAAGAGTTACCTTAACCTGATTCCAGTTAATTGTGTTTATAGTTTGTGTCTGCAATGTGGTCCTTAGTTCAATCTAACCGTTCTGTGCTGAGCGTAAGCTGGTCAAGAGTTTAATCTAACCTGGTTGTGCTTAGCCCAATGTGACCACGCTTTTACGGTTGCTTAAACTTGTTCCATTCCCCAAATACCCGCGAAACATCTGGCATTACTTGTTATTATTGTTATTGTTATGTTTTGGTAAGCATTTTATAATTACAGATGTAAAAATATCAACTTAACTTCAACATACTTATTCAGTAAATGAAAACAAAATATCATTAAAAATTGGTAAAAACACAAATACGTAAAAGTTAGAAGACATAAAGATCCCACGTGGGTAACAAACTCATGATTTATAAGCTATATGAAAAATGACAGCAAACATTCCTTTTATCCTGGTACCCCTGTTTGGCTATAGATACCCTGGTATATAGAATACAGTACTCAAAACTAAGACTGCAAATTTTAAACCCGGTCCAAACAAACAGCCTCATATTAAAAAACGTTATGTCAAAATTAAATATGAAACATAAACCAATAATAATTGCAAATATATAATAAGTAGAAAGTTTTACAAGTATACTTCAAAACCTTAAAGTGTGATCTTGTTTTCGATAAGACACGGACTAAAACATATATTGGGTTGTTGAAATAAAAAAAATACATTCTTACATTAATTCATTAATAAATAGGATGTCCATGCAAGGATTTACCTAGAAAATATAACGTTTTGATATTTCTCCATTTGTTAATGACATTTATTGGCCAGTTTTGATCGCTGAATACCATGACTGTCCATATCATTTAAATTAATACTTCGATATCTTATTTAGCTAAGTTTTGCATTATATCACCGTCAAACAACATACGGAATGTTGTTTAAATTTGACACGTTTTATGTTCTGTGACTTTGATATGTATTTATGGATGTTGTAATTACTTCGCACATATCTAAACACATAGGGTGCCGTCTATATGGGCAGAGTTACACTGAGTGGTCTTAAAGGTCAATTTTAACACCTTTGGAAACTTTAAAATATAAAAGATAATTGTTTGAGAAGTGGAATAAACCTATTTGCATCAATTATGCGTTGCGCACTGTTTCTTAAAAGTTGGACTGACTTACCTCCCTTTCTGTGACGTCATTCATGTACATCCGCTATTTTTAACAGCGTTATTTCTGCCGAGACGATCAGCTGCATTGCTATTACATCAATACTTTTATGTAAAATAATACTGACGAATCTGATCATTATATAGATGAAATGCATGAACTTAGACCGTATATGTACAGTACACGCCATTTTATCGATTTACAAAATCACAATTAAACCAGACTTCTTTACCCAAAATGGCTGGAAAAAGCCCTGAAATGTTCGTTATTAGACTTTTCGTCATCTATCCAAATTATTGTATTATTTCTTTGTAAATAAATGCAAGTAAAAGAAATCGTATTATTGTAACACATAATTTAACTTATAATAGTTATTCTTATCATTTGCATCCATCGATGTTATTACATTGATGCCCTAACTGTTCATCGCACATGTTTGTTCTAGTGCGTAATCTTTTGCACTTATGCATAGTGCAAATGTTAATTTCAATAAAAATTTCAGAAGACAGAAAACACACTACCGTATTTTTCGGGGTATACGACTAGACTTTTTTCCGACGCTTCTTATTTATGAAAAAAATGAAAAACAGACTTTTGCAAACATGCGCGACTGATTATCATAAGCGGTAATTTGATTGCCTCTGAATAACCCCCGTGTTACTATCAATCGATAATTTATTTATTGCAGTTTTATGGCTTTGCTTTACCTTTCACACTAATCCTTATGTATACTCCTCCACGATAAAATCGTGGTCAGTTACTTAAGTGACTGATGATAGCAACCGGTTGGTTATCCTCCTGGAAATCGTGCTTTTCATTCATTATATAATCAAAATATTTTTTCGGCACGGAAAGCGTTTTAACAAATTAATACTTGCTTCATTACAAATATAATACATTATAAATGTTTTGTTGAATTCCCCAATAAGAATACTTATATGTAATCCGAGACACACTTCTGATTGTTTTATCCTAACGCGACGTATACAAATTATAGCGTCAAATATACAGTCCTCAAGTATATCTCGTGTTTTTCTTTTGTTCCGACGAAAAGCGCGAAAAAATATGCGGAAATGTATAAAATCACGCCAAAGGTCTTTGTCACGCTAAACGCATAAAAAGAGTGCGTTTATTGATTTTTGGATATCAACTTGGTAGCGCATAGAACGTTTAGATCTGTTGATTTCGTTTTTTTAAAGTTTCGTTGGTCTTTTAAACACAATTATATCACGAATAATTTGAAATGGACATTTCCTCTAAATAAATTTCAAATAAAACACGACGTATCTTTTTCGTTACAGTCTTTAGTATGTGGTACAATAAACAAATAAATAAATAAATACAATAATACGATTAATACACGATTTGCAAACACACACACCCCTCCCCCCAAAAAATAACAAATACATGATTTGTTATTAACGTGTCTGTTTGTAGAATAATTCGGGATTGTAAGCAGACATAAACGGAATATATCTCATTAACCAAATTTCAACATGTATTTCACACCCATGCACATGACAGTTCTTTTTGTCGTTTAAGATGATATTGGGAAAACGTGCTAGCACCTAGCTGTAGGCTCCCGCACCTGGACATGCTGGACGAGTGATGACTGCGTGATGTTTATGCTTTTCTCAGTTTGAAGCCATGACGAACCCATAATTGATTGTAATTGCATCATGTATGTCTACATGTCGAAATTTATTTTGATAAATTAAGCGGTGACCATTTTGATTTGTCGGCATTTTGTTTCATTTCAGACTGCATGCAGATTTTGGATCATAATCTCTGTGATTTATTACTCGAACTTGTTAGTTTCTGAACACGAGTGCTACTGAAAAAAGCCATCGGGATTGTGTTTTATGGCCCAAACAAACCCACAGTGGCAACGACCCGTGTGTTGTATCCCGAAATGTAAGATAAGCAAGTGCACTATTAAATATTATGTTGGTCAGTACAAACGTTCTACCGAAAACCGCCGACAGCGTCTTTGTTTTATTGCCCAATCAAGCCCCGAGCTTCCAATATACTGTGTATTACTACACACAAACTTAAGATTAGCACGTGTCGTCTGTCAAAACAATGACTTTATAGGTCAGTAAACATATCGAAGTACCTCACAGAGTAAATTCCCGTAACGAAAATATCAATAAAAACAGAAAAATAAAATCCGAATTATGAACTATCGCTTATCGTCTAAGCGGACGCGCAAATGCTTGTTCAGGTGAGACATCACAAAACAGGGGAGAACAGGGGAGGCAAGCGAATCAACGCCTTGCGAGTTACGATCATAGAACACAATCATCCTTTTATGTTAAACACAACACTAAAACATTATTTACCAGATAATTTTATCATATTTCAATGTAAATAGTGTTAAATATATTGACTTTGGATTTTCTTTGAAATTGACCTTTAAGCCGCAAATATAAAGTTTTAAACGTTGCGACTCGTGCCTCAGCTATATTCTATCATACATGTAGTAAGATTGAGTTGGTAGTGACTTGACGTTAATATATATAAACATTGATGAGAGTGATTATCGGGTCAGTTTGATCGTGCGTCCGTCCGCACGGACTTTGCTCCAAAGAAATATGTGTTGCCATTTTTGCAAGAGTTAATGACTTGGGCAATTGAAGGGGCATATGTTTTCTAAAAGTGAAAGCTTTTGTTTAAATGCACAATATGTGAAAAAGCTGTTTTGAAATAAATATTTTATATATATTACACAAATTCCAATATTTGTTTATGTTGTTTTCCCCCAAATCTTGCGTTTGCACCATGGGACTATTAAGGACTTTGTCCATGTTATTATTTATGAAGAACCAGTGTAAACAAAATGACGTGTGAACCAGTTTATTCCCATTTAGCCTTTTATGAATTGGATGATTGGACCTTGGCAGATATCAATATGTTGGAGGCATAACATCACGATTGTTTCCAAATAAAACGAGCGCAATCTCTGTAAGCTGGTTATCTACGAAATTCCAAAAGCAGTGGAACTATATTTCACAAGCAATAGAGAAACTACGTGTTATTTTATGATAATTGCCTTGTTTACTTTAATATTTTGCATGCTGTCACGTTCATCATGTCCGAATCTAGACCAATCTATAGTATATAAGGGCATGTTCTTCAGATCCAATTTTATTCGTACTGAATTGCAACAATGAATACCAAGCTTGTGTGTTTCCTCGTCTGTGTCATTGTGGCTACAATTGTGCATGGTGCAGCCGTCAACGACGTTAAAGGTATCATTGATTTTCAGTAAAAAATTCCCGGCGTAAGGTTTGGTTAGGCTTTTTATACAAACAATTTGTTTTGTTTCTTTACCGAAATATATATTTTAAATAAATATAACGTAGTATAAATATATCCAAATGCCTCATGTCAAATTATCAAATTATTTCGTCACATGCATACAGCTTACATAATTGTTATTTGAAAGTATATAAAAGTGCTGTTACTTTAACACTGAACAAACATGGGTAACATTTTTACGTTATAACATGGCCATCACCTGCTAACTTTGGGCAAAAAGTTTGCCGCTTTTGTCTAGTGGTTTGATGAACATTACATTTTTTTTTAAGTTAAAACCAAAAAAACAAAACAATGATACATTGAATTCAGATTGTTTAATTTTACACGAGACTTTGTGTACCTTTGTATTTCAGTTTTTGTATTTCACTAATGTACTGACCCATATGTTGCTACCCTGTTGGTATCATCACATCCATGTTTATATGTTTATGTTTGCTTCCAAACAAATATACCTAAGGAATTTCTTTGATAGGCCGACTGCGTAATGTTGTTAAAAGAATACATGTATAAAATAGTATTGGTAACATGTCACCGTTAGCGTATAAATAAAACATAATCAAACGATCTGACTTTTACAAATTACTTCAAGTTTTGCAGTTATTTATTTGTGTGCTTTAATTGCATTGTTTCTGTTCAATATAGAAGCACGGCGGTTCCTTATTTCCTTATGTGATATCAGATGTGGATTAAGTGGAGGCTGTTATGGAACTGATGGGGCGTGCGATGGTACCTGCTACTGCTACGGCGTAAGTAGTCTATTTTAATCACTATGCCATTATAATTTCATGTACATTTTCTATAATATGAATGCTATGTTCTTGGTTGTCAACAAGTATGAATTTGCATGATACTTGCATTTATTTTATTGAATCGTGCCTCAGAAAGGTGAAATTCTGCTTCACTTGTAAATATTAATATTCTCTTCTTAAACATTCAAGCATTAAAATTCAATTAAAGCAAGTTTTATTTCTCTTCTGTGATCTATTTTTATGTTAATCACAACACTAAGGGTTCAATATTTATTTACACGTGAGGGATTTGTGATTTTTATTTGGCTAAAAGTGAGCATGGACATTTTTTTAACCTTCGTTAGCCCCCACTACTTTGCAATAACTGTTCCAGGGCGTTGACTAGTTTATACTTTTCTTATGTTAAAAGTTGTTTTCTATAAGTTGCATGTATTGGTATAATATCGCTTGCTGTAAATAAATGATAAGTTGTTTTAACAACAATGTTTCCCATTAGTGCGTGTCTGGCATTTTATTAGAAGTATGTTTCTTTGCAACAAATGATCAAATTTAGTCACACAAAATGCTGGCATTGACGGACCTTTTCATTTCTGTTTCAGTCCGGGTACGAACACCGCTGTAGTTCATGTGACATATAGTTCCGTATTATGTTTGCACTGATCTGTACGCCATACAATAAACTACAACTAGCATTATTGGAAGTTGTGTTATAACTGTGTTCTTTTTATATTCAACAAACTGAATAGTGACGATATAAATATATTTTGTAATAGGCCAATTAGTATAAATTCATTGTCTGCTTAGAGATAATTTCAAAGTTGAAGACTGCAAACTAGTATCAACAGTAATACAGAAATGACAGATGAGAACGGCAACTGAACCTACGAGTGTTGTTTCATAAATTAGCGGAATGGTTATATTTCTTAAACCTTTTGACAATAATCAAAACCCATAATGTATATTCAGATAAATAAACACTTGTTTAACTTACTGTTGAAACTATTAGCAAATAATGAGAACCGCTAATTTTAAATGCAATATTGAACCTGACGCCTGTGCCTTTCTTGAAGCCTACTGTCGTCAAAGAATCGTTACTAAAACGTCCGTGGTTAATTTGATTCTTCACGTTATTGTTATCACCATTAACGATTAAATATGTTCTACATGCTGCGATGCAGGCTTACATACTATTCATATGAACTTATCTTCAGTATATGATGTAATATTTCTTATAGACTGAGTGTGAAGTTGCAGATATATTTCATATTGTATCACGGCATAGGGACGAAGAAAAACAGCAAACACATATTGTTGTTTTGTGCAATAAAAATATGCGGACTTAACCCATTCAATGCTACATTATCCGATAAATTTACCGCCAACTAAACTCGAATGTTTTTAAAATTGATAATCACACGTCGAAATACCGTGGTCCACCTTCTCGGGTCTAATTCATTTTAACACAATTTATATAAGCACACTAAAATAAGTAAACAATGCGGGCATGTCTTTATTTCTATTTTTCAATGTGAAATATCATTCGTTTAAAATACCAAGTGTCACTAACACTACTTTAACTTAAGATTTTTTAAATGTATTTGTGCAACATTTTCAATCAACCGCATATATGCTAATGAATGGGGAAAAAAATTCTTTAAAATAAATTTAAATTATTTTTCACATTTATCTTAACAGATGAAACATGCATAGTTAGTGTTTTAATTATAAACAGAACTGTTGGTACTGACGATTTGAAATCAGACCTGGCAATTTAATTAACGGGTACACCTCGATAAAATAGGAAGGTTATATTTGTTTATGTTTCACATACATTCCATATGAAAGTTAATTTTAGTAACTAAGATTAATATTGTATGACTTAAATTAATAATACTATATTTTCATCCTTTCAATTTTTCCGTCAAAACATTGTGCCAATAATATTCATGGAAAATATGCTTCATTTTAAGTGCCGAACACCTTAGAAGAACAACTTATTCATAAAATTATTGTGTATATTATTTGTTATTAAAGACTTCGCAAGACTATAATAATATACCGTGAAAAGAGCATGCATTCAGTTTCTTTGCCAATTTATTTGACAATAACGAATATAGAGAATACTATGTTAGTGTGATTGTGTATTTAAATTTATCCCACGATTCAAATTTAATCAGCGTTCCGAATGTAACACACTCAAGTAGAACACAGACGGTTGTGTTCAAACTACAATTCTTGTTTCACCACTGTATAAACCGAAAAACAAACATGGCTCCCGCCATTTTGAAATTTACAAAATGTGTAGACACATACCGTGGCTACGTGAAGCATGATTCAGCATTTATTCCCGCCGATATTGTTAATTTGAGTCTTTAAACAACTCTTCTTTTTACACACTGTATACTTACTTACATAAAAGTATTGTTCTACTCACCGAAGTTGTATGATAACCACGTTCATGTTTATTTTCGTAATGTTTAATTTGCTTCCATGACGAGTTAAAATTCTAGACAAATTTCTTCATCGCCATCCATCTTTTCCATTTTAAAGCACTGGATGTAAGCAGGCAATTCTTTGTGGATAGACATTCTTTGATCGACTGACAAAGGAACGAATAAACATCAAAGAAATTACCATTTTATTTCGACATCGATTTCCTTCAAAAAGTTCAAGAACAATTCACTGACACTTTTCTTAAATTTAATCCATCAATTGTTCAACAAAACATCGCGTTATTCGAGTACATTCGACATTTTAACTAAATCGAAAATGCAGTCTCACCAGTTTCAATCCAGTTTTATATCCAAACACTGTTTTTCACATTCATAATATTATAATAATCCATCGCAAACACACACACTCGTAAACTCGTTAAACGACTGCGTACCCCATGACCTAAATGACGCAATCAGGGGTCAAAGGCCAAAAAAGTAGTCCCTATGTACATGTTCTAAAAATAACTGCTATAAACCGGATCTAAAAATAGCAATAAAGAAAACCTTATCTTTTCTTTATGAGTCGTATTTGTTCTATAAAATCATTTAGATGTAGGATAAAGTTGATATTTGATATTATATTGAATGCTAGTGCGTAAACCGTCGCAAATATTCGTTATGAGATCGTTCTTTATTGCAACATTACGCAAATAAGATGATCTCAACCCGATAGCTTGCGTGCCCATTACAACACGAAAATAGAACACTAAGCGAAGGCATGTGATTTGTTCATGTATTGAACCGAATTTGAAATTCGCTCGACAGAATTCTTTTAAGAGCATGTATTGGAAATGTATCGCATTTTAATGTGACTTGATGTATAACGTCGCGTATTTTAACGTTACTGTACGTTAGATGTCATGTTTCAGTGTATGTTGTTCGTACGATTACACTTAAGGTTTATTTGCTATCTGAAAATGAACTTGGTTCTCTGTACTGTACGTACGTTTAGGTAGTTTGTTTAAATATATGCTAAATATATTTTATTCTAATTGTCTTTGATGATATGTTTATACATCATACTTTTTTAGTTTTTAGTATTTATTAAATTTGGAACTTGGGATCAAAACCACGACATCCTTATCGCTACTCAAAAAGTATTCACTTTGCCGATGCTTGCCTGTTAAACATGAATATCAGAATCAAATATTTGCTCTTTGATAATACGCTGTGATATTGTATAGTTAAATCGAAAGCACATGCATACAATATGAGGCGGTACTCAATATATGTGGACCGGATCAACAATACTATTTACGTTTGACCCTTTGATAGGTTTAGTGATTCAAATGTCACTAAAATAGCTCAAGAGTTCCAAATGGTTTTGCAATGCGATCAAATTGCCTTTTTAATATAAGATCAATGACTCTCCAAAAACTCCATGGAGGGGATTGAACATACAGTTACTGTTATATCAACCCTATAGCGATAATGTATAACGTTTCATCTATTGGGGATCTTAAGTTACTAATATGTGACGTAGAATGTTTGTTACATTAAAGTAAGTCTCTGGAACTATCGATGTGTCGATATCCAAAGTCTTACCCTTTTAATATATTACCAGTAACGTCTTATCAACATCAAACCATTACTCCCTGAAATGTCTTGCAAAATAGAAAAATTCTTTTAAATTAATATTAATATTAATCAAAAGATAATCACCTTCTAATATATAATAAGAGTTAAACGACTTCAAAATATTCACATGTCCACCTTATAATTATAATACTTCTAAAGTAGCGTTATATTCGGAAAGCAACACACGGTTCTCACGTGATGCAAAAACACTTGCGGAAAGGCATGGTCATACAAGGGCAATAACTAAACGAAAAATAATGTAAGCAGAACGACCTGACAATACACGTATGTCAATGCAAAAAGAAAGTTGTCTATGCAGTCATATAACATTTAGACAAATAGTATCACACGGAAACAAATGATTATTCACAGAGGGCAATAACTTTCTTTTAATCACGGCAGCAATACAACACATTGAACCTTTTCAGCTTAAGGGTACTGCATTTGACATCACCTAAAATTTCAATAACATATTTAAAAAAAATGGAAATAAGGTCGACACATATTTTGTATTTTACTTGACATTTGTAATGCATACGTTATTGCGAACTTAATATATTCTTATTATATAAGGGTATTCAAGGACATGTATCTTTTAAATCAAGATATGTTCTTAATATGCAAACGTTAATGTAAAGACATTGGTGGAATCAAGAACACTTTCTAAAGGTTTTGCAAACAATGCCACAGAATATGTTTAGGGTTAACAGAAATAAATAGGGTTGATCGGGTTATTGGAAACAGCTTCTTTACGCCATACGTTCGTGATCGGGGGTATGGGCTGGGAGCAAAATCTCTATAAATATACGTCGATACTAACGATTAGTTTAATATTTCTTAAAATTGTTTAAAAAAAAAAAACTGTATTTTTAGAAATATTATAACGAAGACAGTGTAAGGATGCATGTGATTACCATCAGAATATGTAATTGGCATCAAACGTTCGAAAATATGTGCAATTATTACTAGATAATAGAGAGCCTTCTCTTTCATATTACATTCTCACAGAAGACATATATTAGTATAAATGCATAAACAAAATTGTTGTTTTTTGACGCATGTTTACTTACTATTGCGTAATTTTTATTTTGACGAAGAGCTGTATATGCTTAAGACGTAAATAGACTGTTATGTTATGTTATACACCAAAATAATACATGTGTACTACAATTTTGTATCAAACAATCGTTGGTCTCAACAACGCTCAACCGTTCATACATATTATATTCATTATCATTGCGTTTTTATAATTTCTTGCATAAAAATCGTTTGCACATTTAAGTTATTCATATAAATTAAAACGCTTAATCTTATCGGCATTGTAAAGGTTCTTTCTACGTTAACTGCGCTTATCCACGTTAGCATAATTTATAAACTGGCAGTTCCAAATTTAGGTGTTTATGATACCAATGCCTATTTTCAAAACGTACTGGTGAACCACTTAGCCTACCAGTGCACCAGTCTGTTGTTCATTTAGTGTATTATTTATTGTTATAAGATCAGTACAAATAATTACAATTCGTTTTTTTTCGTTAAGTAGTTTAAAGAGACTTTTTTTAACCAGGCTACAATATAGATATTTTAATTTTAGGTAACAATATATTTAATATTCGTATTATATGATTAAACGTTAAAGAGACAAAATGAAGCAAAAGTAATTTGAAACAGTGTGAGCATAAATACCTTTTCTGAAACAGCATTTATAACATAATTGATTCAAATAATAAAAAGGATTGTCGATAAGATAGCTCAAAACAACTTGATTGACATCAAAATGGACTTGTTTCTTTCCTTTTTATTGGCAACTAGAAGAGAGGTGATCTGCCAAACTGATTTGTTCCATCACGTAGTCTCAGATCTGGAACATGAAACGGATTTATTAATGCATACACATGCCTAACCTAACAAATAATACTGTATTATACAACATAAAAAAATGCGCGTTTAAGCTGTAACAACATATCTTCAGTCGATACGCTTTGATTTATTCATAGAGTACAGCTCTATATCAACATTTCATTTTGTATTATGTAACCTCAAATGTTAGCCACACTACTTGAAAAACATTTTGCGATCGATTATTACAAGTTCTTAAAATTTAAGGTCAATATATGTTACATTCACGATTTTATCAATGAAAAAAACAGATATTGTATTAATTGATATTTTGCTATACGTGCGTAATAATTGTTATCAGCTAAGTACCTGAGAAATTAAGTTGTTTACATATAATGTAAGGATGAAAAGTCAATATGCAGTATATCACACATTAACTTATATTGTTTATTACTCAAGTTTCGTTTGATTAGCGTTGCAGTTTACTTTAATATAGTAAGTATTAAGTTTTATTCAATCCGACAAGATCACTGTGAATATACAACAAAACACACAAGTCCAGTATGCTTTCTTCCGACTTTATACAACTCATCATTTTTCATAACTATTCCTCTGTTGTTCTTTTCTTTTCTCTAATATATATATATATATATATATATATATATATATATATATATATATATATATATATATATATATATATATATATATATATATATATATATATATATATATTAGCATATCTTGTATAACATGTCTGAACTTTATTGCTTTGTACAATCACTATGTTGTATGATCATATACATGTTTACATTATATGTATGATATTGAATTAACAAAAATATATATAAAAAATAAAAAGTTTTATTCAAATAATTTCATGTTATGAAAATGAAGTGCAAGAAATAAGCGATTTTAATACATTGAAATTACTCTGAAAATTTTCCGACATATCAGTAATTTGATTGTGCCGGGGTTTGAAACAATAGTCTTTCTTTTGTTACAAACACAGTTGACCCATTTAAATTCTTTTCAAAATCGAATACTACATCAAACGCAATTATTTTAAGTGCTACGAATAGATCATCTGATAGGCTAGTGTTGCTGTACATACAAATAAGACAAGGTTTTTCCCAACATTCAGAGATCCGGATCAAAACTATCCAAATACATTAAAAGTGTTTGAGGTGATCGGAATTAAAAATATGTACGTAAACACTATAAACTGAATAGAGAACAAAATATAATGATCTGATCGGCTTTGTCCCGGTAGAAAGGCAGTTTATCAGGAAAAAATCAGATTGTATTTAATAGTCATGTTGCCATTTGTTGTATTTGGTTGCTATATTCTGTGTATTTCTTTATAAGTTATGATGTGGATAAGTCTATATATTGGGTGTATGTTTTTAACTGCTTAATACTTATTTAAATATAATGTCGACATTACTTTTCAGTATATGATAATCGCATAAAAAAGCTTTCATCGGTCTAGGAAGAGATTCGTTTGAGAACTTATGCTTTCAATCATCCAACTGTTTACATCATGTATATCGGTTGCTCTAAAAATAGTATACTTTTCAATCAACCGTTAGCAAATGAATGCTATTTTAGTTCATAAACAAGTCGTTTAAGGTTGTTTAAACGTAGACTGGATGGTTTAATAATATCGCAGCGGGTTTATGAGTTGTAAAACATCAAGGGCTTATTAAAGCGGTAGTTAGGGTCCTTGTTCACCATGAAAGACAAGTTAGATATAAATAGTATGCCGGGAAGAAACCTTTCAAATGAATCCGTGATGAATGGCAAATGCCGTTTTGTTATTTACTGTGCATATTTAAAGTCCTAATGAGGCAATTGTTTATATTTAATTATCTTAAACATATAGCAAAGCCTGTATAAATATGTCAATCATCTATGCTGTAGACACCATAAAGCCTGAATACAGGGAACTAAAATAAAAGGTTTAAGTGTGTATTCAATGATACTATCTGCTATTTTATACAGGATAGTGCCCGATAACAAAGCAATCTGCCCTAGGGCTGAAATTCCAGTCATGGAAAGTTCCGTTCAAGATGTCATTCACAATGAATGTATAGCGGGTAAAAATGAAATCCATCACGGTTCCTCGTTGACAGAGTACACATACAAACCTTCGTTAGAAAACGAACTACTTCCATTGCACTTCGAAGAATCGCGTAGTTCAGAGAAAGGGTATTTGTTGAACCCTGCTGACCTTCACAGACCAGGACACCAGGTTGTTTCCTCTAAAGGCACTACGCATATAGTGCGGTTAAAAGGTATTAAGATTTAGATTTTTAATTTTAACAAGTGTACATGTTCGTTATAGCCACCTAATTGTCCATACAATGTAAGAAAGCATTAGGCACGATGACGATAAACCAAAAGTCTCACGTTCAATTTTATTTGAAAGAGTAATAATGTACAGTAAGGGCATTTATAGCATTTCGAAAAATATGATATTAAGGTAGCGCAACCGTAATGGGCACATTTCCAAATATAATCTTATATATTATTTTCTTAATCAGCATCATTTCACTGAACTACATGCGCATTTGTATGTAGGCTTTTCGTGCTTTAAAAAAAATACTATTTTTTTCAAAACCACCCCCACGCTCGGCTTTTGTCCAGTTTATTTGCACCCCTGGGGTATATGAAAGTTCCATAATTCATCCAGATTTCCAAATATGGGCATGCAGTTGGTGTGTACAGAAGCATTAAAGGTGTTTAAAGTTTGAACAAGATGAGATAAGTGTTCTTTTACAGACATTTATTTTTTATAACGTGTTATCTATGGAAGAGCGCCATGAACTGTATGTGGTTTCAGCCAAGTAGAAATTGAGTTGGTTTAAAACAAAATGTCATACATTTTTAAAAATGATCATTTAAGTAATATTTTTAACTTTTTTTTTTTAAGATACAACATATACAGCAAAATTACCAAGAAATAGACATATTTACCGTTTATTTTTAAAATAAAAATAAAATTGCAACATGCATGATTAGTATTTTCAGCAGTACATCAGCCAATTTAGCCATAACGTTGTTTTAATTTGAAAAATTAAAGAATGTGCATACAAATTGAAAAATATTTAACAATAAACATAGCTAATATGCGATATTAAATCAAATTACGTAAGACAAAAAATAAAACGCGTCGCAAAAAGTATGCGTTGTCGGCAGGATTCGAACCTGCGCGGGAAGATCCCAAAATAATTCTAGTCTATCGCCTTAACAACTCGGCCACGGCAACTTCAAATTAGTACCTGCTTAAATTAGATATCCATAAGTAAACAGGTTAAAAGACTTTTCAATCTTCGAAGAAATCGTGTGAAATCCTTGCGGGTGCGCTACCTTAAAGATCTTTTTGCTATATCTCTTTCTCTAATGTACATTTTATAGTTATTTTTTATGTATCTTATTTATTTTTCGACCTACACAAATTCAGCCGATGAACACATTCACATTATATTAAATGGTAAAATCGCATACTATTTCTATATAACAAATATATAACGCATCCTTTAAGGTTCATGTAGAGGCTTCATTTTGAAAAATGTGGGACCCCTAGCATTGAACTCAAATTTGACTAATGGAAGAGTGCCACATTGAAAATGTATACATATATGCTTTAAAGGATGTTTTTCCTTCAAACTGCTACCAATTTTGTACATCAACGTGTCATAACATCCACAAAATACAAAGCGGTTTTAACCATAAAATATACATTATTTTCAAAAATCTGAATCATGTTTATTCCACGTATTTCGGCGGAAAACTATATAACTAGTGATTAATATCGACATTGACGAGGGCAAGTTACGCTTAAATAGTAAAAACAGTTAACATATCTAGAAATATCAAAACTCGAACACATGTCATTTCATCAGCATGGAGGCTGCCATTTTTAAATTAATGAAATAGAGAGAAACATGCTAAAAACTCACTCATCGCCTAATTGACATTCCAAACGGTTGACGATGACAAATGAATTGGATTGTAATCTGTCCGTTGATGTTTGCAAACTGCACGATCAGACCTCATAAACACTCAAAAGAATAACTTTGTAAGAAGCATTTCACCAATGTTTACAATCGTTGTCGAATCACATACTTATATTATTGCGCATAAAATAGTACGCTTACAGACTTACAGAAAGATCGATACGTAACTCCGTTCAATTCATCACGGTATACTATTCTATTGATAATAGTATTGATAATATATAATAATACATCGCTTTTACAATCTAAAAGTAGAAATAATTCTTTTAAACGGAGTTTTTAATAACGAAAGTGAAAACAACGGAGGTTGGATGGATATTCTGTGAGATGCACTTCGGCTCCAGAAAAAACAATACAAATAAACTAAAAAAGACGTGTGGGGGACAATTTTCAGCTGGAAAATATTTGAAATAGGGTAAGTGATGATATCTCTAAGTGGTCATTTCTGTTATTTATTGCGATCTCTTGCTGATTAATGTTAATAGTTGTTTTACTAGTTGCCACCCAACTGTCAAAATAATATGTGTTTTCTCAGGTATGTGTATACACATACCCGGTTTTCTCACCACTGCACGTGGTTTCGACCGATTTGTTTTGCACGTTTTTCTACGGAGCACAGCGATGGCCACGCTTTCAAAATGGGTAAAGGAATCAAAATATAAAATCAATCGGTTTGCCAATTTCTTTATATTCCTTTACAATTTTATATGTCGTCTGCAATCTATTTCAATTTGAGATGGTTTAAAATGTGCAATTTGGTTGAGAGGTAAATAACAAAATTGTTAAGCCTTTGAAATAGAATTGTGGCTCTTATTATCCACCATACCTGGATTTTTAAAAAGTAGTTACGTTTTAGTTATTTTTAGAACTTTGTTTAGGAAATTTATCCAAAAAAAGGCAGTTGAATAAAAACTCATTTGTTGTTTTATGACAATAATTTTCTGTGAAATGTTGCTAACTTGACCTTGAATATGTATATAGCTTTGTATTTATTCAACTTAAGGTAGTGCATATCCTTCCTAACTTTAGATTGAGATTTTGTAAATTAGTGTAAAAATGTATTGGTCTTTAACCAAAATATGAATAAAGCACACAAATATTGAATGTCAAAAATGTGTTTATGTTATTCTATCTGTCTTAAGCTTTAAAATGATATATAGTTTGACCATATTGTACCACATTGAATGAAGAAAAACCAAAGCGAAGTTTTAATGAATTGTATCCCCCCCCCCCCCCATGAACCTTAAGACAATTTATCAAAAACTGCCGCTAACGACCGAGTAAAAAGGGAGCTTATACAAGACATAAACTAACAACACGATGTATAAAGCATTATTCTGTATCTAATAAGAATATTGCGATTTGTTCAGCATTGAAATATAGACTCATTATAAATAACTGGGCATAACTTCGGCATGGTAGTTACAATCTGTATAATTTTATTACTACATTAAATGTATCTCGCGTCTACATTAATTCTCGTACATGTTTCTATATTGTCGAAAATAAGTGAACATCATCTGACCAATTAAACATAGTGTCCGATAGTGCATACGTTTTAAAATAATTGTTATTTTTATTGTACAATCCAATGCTCTCTAAATGTATGTACGAGAGCACAATGACTGTATATGTATTGATAATATTCATAAATGTTCTATATCATTTAATGCGATTGCTATGTATGACTTACTGTGATATAATGTAGTTTTTAGTTTGATAATACAAGTAACCAAGAAACCAAATGCATATTTGTCAAATGATCCTTGCTGTGTTTTCTTTTCCAAAATGTGGTTTTATCTCTCGTTTCAAACAATAATGCTTGCACCGTTTCACAACCCGCAAAGCATTAATTAATCTATACTTGAAATATAAACGTTAGTTTTTTACACGAAAACATTGACATTCAAGGAAACAAATATGTCAGCAGTTCTTGCTTTGTGTATGCACATTTTAAAAGCCACTGTTGACGAATATCTGCGAGAATATTTCTTAAGATGTATTAGCAGAACCGGAAAGCTCCAACTACTCATGCATTCATTAACAGCAATCTGGTAACAAGAAAAAATGTACAAAAAAAACATTTTGAAATGTCAGATTAATTGGCAATATAACACTCATTAGTTGTAAAATCACTCAAAATATTGTTTACCAAACGATGCGTTTATATGACATATTTGGAATATCTTATATTTGTCACGACTATTCAAATCCCTTGTGTGCGAGGAATTTCATAAAAGTATTTAAGGTAGTGGGAGCTTAATTGTTGTTTTTTTTTTCAGAAATAAATTTTGTTATTATTTCCATATGGTAAAGTGTATATCAAATATTATTGCACAATTTTAAAACTGTTACCAGCCAGTTAACCTTTAACACTTGGTTGGATACACCTACCTCGTTAAATTTGCAAGTAGACGCAGCATGACAAAAAATGTCACAGAAAGCGAATTATGCACTTTGCCTCCAATTAAATGTGCTCACATCTTGATAAAATGACAAAGTCGACAACAATACGTTCAGTGACACAAAAACTTTGATTACGTTTTATGTCATTTGTAGTGGGATGAAATGCATATAGTATGTACATATTTAGTTAACACAATATATTTTACACATAATAAATGAATTTCAGGAAATGTTACCGTTTCTATTTCAATAAATTAAATTTTGAGTATGCCGACCCCTATTATCACGCAATGGATAATTTCAGTAAGAAATTTGTATATCATATATATTTTTGGGTTTTCTAGCTTCTTTTTAAAAGCGACAGGTATACCCTCTGATATATGATACTGTTATGCTTAATATTGATTTAATAAAACGTAAATAATACAATCTTAAGGTCACCCAAAGTCCAAAGGCAACCCATGCATGCAACTGCACTACACCACAAAATATCAAGGTATTACCTCTTTTACATAGCAAAAATATATGTTTTGATGGAAATACTATCCACGTTGCAACCATTTACAGACATGTTGTCATTAGCATCAGCAGAGATGCCAGATTCTTTCCGGGCGTCAGGAGAATTCGGCTCTGACGGCTTCACATATGCGGAAAACTTAAATAGGTTGTCGATTTTCAATAATTTCGGACAATATTGAAACACATGCCAAAATCAATAACTTCAAATCGGGGATAAATTCATGGCGGTAGTAAACAACGTGTTATCATGTTTTCGAGTATATGCTTATTCTATTATGTAAAGAGGTTACCTCCTTTTGTCATTTTTGAATCCACCATTCAAATCCCATCGCAACACCTGTATATAATAGACTGCTTAATACACTTTGAAATAATCATTGGTTTATAGGATTTTGTGTATCAGTGGTTGCTCATGAGTTATAAACATTAATCCAATCCAAACAATCTTTTGCAGTGTACCGCCTATCGATATTGACCCACAAACGCTCTTTGGTAGGGTGCATAATATTTGCGATGATCGGAATTTTTACTATCTGATTCTCAGTTCTGAAAGATTTTCAGCAAGACGAGATTAAGCTGATCTGTATGTTCACCTATTACATTGAGCCTCGGAATGTTTTAATTCGGTTTATCTGGTCAATATTAACCATTTTGAATTTAAATTGATATTTTATCATCGAACTTGTTTTCTCTATTTTTGCTAATACATTTGAATTGCGTTGTTATTACGTCAATGTTTAACTCTTTAGCGTAATTTAAAAAAAGAGTCTTTTTTGCACTTTAATTTTCATTTTGTGATTAAATTATTAAATATCTGTATTGTAAGTACAATGGCATGCTATTGTTTAGTTGGCTGTCGGTCGGTTTTACGGTCTGTCGGTAGACCAGTTCGTTTCTGATCAATAACTTATGAACGGATTGACCAATTGGCTTGATACTTCCAAAATGCATTGGTCTTCGCCAGTAGATGACATTGCAGTCACTAGGTCAAGGTCAAGGTCACTGTCACACTTAAAGTGAAAATTGTTTCCGATCAATACTTTGTGAACGGAGGAGACGATTGGATTCATTCTTTCCATTTTCATTGTTGCTGGACAGCAGACGGCACCTATCAAAAATGGGGTCCCTATGTCAAAGGTCAATGTCACTTTCACACTAAGTGTGAAATCGTTTCCGATCAATAACTCGTCAACTGATTCCTTGATTGACTTGATTTCTCCCATTTGCATTAGCCTTGGACAGTAGATGACTTCTATTGACATTTGGGGTCACTAGGTCAAAGGTCAAAGTCAGTGTCACAATAAGTGTGAACATCGTCGTTTCCGATCAATAACTCGTAAACTAATTGACCGATTGGCTTGATACATCACACGTACGTTGGCTTTGGGCAGTTAATGTTTCTGGAATTTCAATATACACATAAATTAAATAAATAACGGAATGTACATCTCTTGTGAAGATTCATACTAAGGGAGGGATCTCAAAGATATTGCTGAATACATTCAAGTAATGTTCTTCCCATAGTGTGCGCTTCATTAAAGACTGAAATATTGTATATATTCTAAAATAATGCTTTTGAACTAAAGATAATAAGTTATACGAGACTAAGAACATATATTATGTAATTTTTGTAGTATTTATCGTCGGAGTATTTCTTTAGTTAGAGGGCACATTGGCTACAAAAATGTCAATTAGAAGTAACGCGACAGAAACAAAATTGAATAATATGAGGAGGAGATTCAGTTGTTAATTTATTGACAAATTACAAGAATAGAATACAATCAGAAAGATGAAACGAGTACAAATTAAAAATTTGCAAATGAATGTGTACATTTGCGAAAATATTTAGATTTCCTTTAAAGTTATAAACAAAATGTGCACTTATGTTTAGAGACCAAACAAATCAAAAGTTTAAAGCATGAATTAACATACTTAAATCAACGAACATTCATATTTGAATTTCTTATATCATCATGCAATTACATAATCAAATAACGGTTAACATGGTTATGATTCGTCACACATAATCAAATAAATGAATATACACAAGTATTAATTTGCAAAAATGTTCAAAATTCATGTATTTCCTAGTTAAGAGAACCGACAAGTTTAGCGCATAATATTACAATACTTCATCAACAAACATTCACACACATTCACAAATTGCATGATGACCTCCGATTATAACATTTTGCATGGGTGATAAGTTGTTTCCTTTTTCCTAGTTCCTTATTCCTTTTTCGAATAAGGAATAAGGAACTGTTCCGTATTCCTTTCACGCATAACATATTTGTTATAGGTTTTTAAAGGACAATAATGTAAACATGTCTGAAGTAAATCAAAACAAAAAAACTCGAATAAATTTACTTTATGTATTACGTTACATATTCATGTTTCATCTTCGCGCGTGCGTATGATTTCTTGTTTAAACCGAACCGATATTTTCTAATTAGAATACTAATTTCAAATCAACAAAACCAAAAGCATATACTATTATTGTACATGTAAATGATAAAAAATCAATCTTGTACATTTAAACATGTTTTGTTTTTATCTATAATACAGTTCCTTATTCCTTATTTAAGCCGAATAAGGAACTGGCATTTTCTTACTTAATCATCAATGAAATTGATACAAAATTAACCACATATAAATTAACATATTATTTATATATTTGGTGCATATGTAAAGTTCTAATTGCAATACATTTCTACTAAGTTTTCAGTGATGATTATCCAGTTCCTTATTCAGTGTGAATAAGGAATAAGGAACTGATTCCTTATTCCTTATTCAAATCGAATAAGGAACTGGAATTTTTTCTCTATAAATTATAAATCAAAACGAACGAACGAGACGAATAACTCAAAGAAAATTATTGTAAATGTATGTCGGATGTAACAAATATTAATTGCAGTACATTTCTACTTTGTTTTATTTAATAATAACATAGTTCCTTATTCGGTTTGAATAAAGAATAAGGAACTGGTTCCTGATTCCTTGTTCAAATCGAATAAGGAACTGGAATGTTCATACTAAACAAAATATTAAAATGAACCAAAGGGACCAATAAATCAATGAAAATCATTGTAAATGTAGGTTGGGTATCAAAAAACATTTACTGCAGCACATCTCTATTAAGTTTCATTTAATGATAACATATTTCCTTATTTGGATTGAAACAAAAATAAGGAACTGGTTCCTTATTTCTTATTCAAATCGAATAAGGAACTGGCATTTTCCTACTAAACAAATTATTAAAATGAACCAAAGAGACCAATAAATCAATGAAACTCATTTTTAACGTAGGTTGGGTATAAAAACATTATTTGCAGTACATCTCTAATAAGTTTCATTTAATGATAACATAGTTCCTTATTCGTATTGAAATAAGAATAAGTACCTGGTTGACGCATTGAAATCGCTTTGCATTCTTAATTACATCCCCATGTAACTGTTTAGGTATAAGAACGGGGTGGGATAGCTAAATCATGACTGTTATTCAGCTATCGAAAAGTCTTCTCTAGAAGTAAGGGTCAGAAAGAACTTCAAGAACTGTATCAGACATATAAATTAAAAAAAATCTTACATTTAAAATAGCCAATAATAACGAATATATAGCTGTGCTATTCTAGAATGATCCGAATTTAAGTATCCGAAATTATGGCATCTGAATAAGGAATTGGCGTAAAGTTAGTTCCTTATTCGGAAGCTAGCATTTCGGAAAATCACTTTCGGATATGTTATATTTAAGATGTAGTGTGGGTTATTTAAGCATGATTATGTTATATGGACGTATTCTGTCACATTTCTTTTACATTCTATGTCACTAAACACGCTAAAAACACGTATTATGAAGAGGATAATTAGGAAATGGTATTGCCTTTCTCAAACATAAATCAAAATTAACCAAATAATATAAAATGTCGATGAAAATCATGGTTTTCACTTCTTAATATTATGTAGGTTCTAAGTTAAAAATATTTAATGCAATATATTGCTTACTAGTATTATTTAATAATAACACAGTTCCTTATTCAGTGCGAATAGGGAATAAGGAACTGGTTCCTTATTCCTTATTCAAATCGAATAAGGAACTGGAATGTTCTTTCCATAAATTATAAATCAAAATGAACCAACGAGACGGATAACTCAAAGAAAATTATTGATTATGTTGGACGGGTATAATTATTTAATGGCAGTGCATTTCTACTTTGTTGAATTTAATTATAACATAGTTACTTATTCGATTTGAATAAGGAATAATGAACTGCTCCTTATTCCTTATTCAAATCGAGTAATCAACTGGTATTTTCTTACTTAACAAATAAAATAATATGAAATAAGAGACGAATAAATCAAGGAAAATCACTGTATATGTAGGTTGGCAATAAAACATATGTATTTATTACATTTCTTTTTAGTATTCTTGTGTAATGATAACCTAGTGCCGTTTTCGCGGCTGAATAAGGAAAGCGTAACCAGTTGCAATATCTAAAGATATCACTTATAACCACCGAGAACAGTGCCATTTTGTCGGTTCTCATGACTTTTAATCGTGCGCCAATGTTGAAGGTGGCCGGATGTAAAGTAGGCATCATAGAGCGAGAAAACGCGCTTTCGGAGATAGAAAATCTATTGAAATAAAACTACCCAATTTCAGCTATGCAAGTTTTGGTGTTTAATTTTAAAAAAAACAGCATCAACGAAATACAGAGGAATTTCGATGAAACTTTCCAGTCTAATAGAGGCACTGTGGCCGCTGCTTCTGGTTCAATCTCGCTTTATTGTGACATCAGTGACGTCGCACGGATGACAACTCTGTCAGGAACATTGGCATTCGTCTTGTGCCGTGGTTGAAAGTCGCCGAATGTACTGTCGGTCTGCATGAGCGAGAAAACTCGTATTTGCACTAAAAATATATCAGAAGAAAACACACTTACAGCTAGGATGCGCGCTTTTTCGTTTCAATTATAAAATAAAATAGTGAGGCATTCCGATGAAACTTTTCAATCTTATAGTGGCACTTGGACCGCTGCTTCCGATGCAGTCTTTCTTTTATGGAGACGTGTTGAAATCATTTTGAATTCTTAATCATATCCCTTCGTACCAGTTTTCGTATGAAAACGGAACAAGATATCTAAAACATGTTTAGTTTTCAGCTATTATATAGTCTTGACCACAGTTAGGGTCAGATAAGACTTCAAGAACTGTACCAGAGATATAAGTAACACATCTTACACAAAAAAATCGCCAATAATAACGACTATAAAGCTGTGCTATTATAAAATGATCCGAATTAAAGTATCCGAAATTATGGCCTCTGAATAAGGAATTGGGCGTAAAGTTAGTTACTTATTCGGAAGCCTGTATTTCAGTCGATAACTTTCGAATATGTTATATTTACGATGGTGTGTGGGTTATTGAAGCTTGAATATGTTATATTGGCGTATTCTGTCAGATTTCTTTTATATTCTATGTGACTATACACGCTGAAAACAAGTATTATGAAGACGATAATAAGGAAATAGTATTGCCTTACTTAAACATAAATTGAAATTAACCAAATAATATTAAATATCGATGAAAATCATGGTTTATGTAGGTTCGAAGTTACAAATATTTAATGCAATATGTTTCTACCAAGTATTATTAAATAATAACACAGTTCCTTATTCAGTGCGAAAAAGGAATAAGGATTTGGTACCTTATTCCTTATTCAAATCGAATAAATAACTGGCTTTTGATACTTAACAAACTATTAAAATGAACCACAGAGACCAATAAATCAATTAAATTTAGGTTGGGTATCAAAAACATTAATTGCAGTACATCTCTACTATGTTTCATTTAATCATAACCTAGTTCCTTATTCTGATTGAAAAAGGAATAAGAAACCGGTTCCTTATTCCTTATTCAAATCGAATAAGGACCTGGCATTTTCATACTTAACAAACTATTTAAATGAACAAAAGAGACCAGCAAATCAATGGAAATCATTGTTAATGTAGGTGGGTATAAAAAATATTAATTGCAGAATATCTCTAATAAGTTTCATTTAATGATAACCTAGTTCTTTATTCGGATTGAAAAGAGAAAGGCGCGACTGCACCGGAAGCAGCCACTCACAGGCCTCTGGAAAGTTCCATAGAGATTCCTCCGTATTTTGTATTCTAATTAAAAAACACATGCGTATACCAGCTTTACTTGAGTGCTGATATGTAAATATATTTTCTATCTCCGAAAATGCGTCTTCTTCATTTTGGATGCCAACGGTACATCCGGCGATCTTCAAAATTGCCAACAGATTAAAGGTCGTGATAAACGACAAACTAGCACTGGTCTTGGTGGTAACCAGTCCTTTTTGTTCCGAAGACAGTGCACCTGGTTACTTTTTTCCACAAAAACTGGTTATCATGACGGAAAAAACTATTTAGGAATGCACAACAATACATATTTTTAATACCCAACCTACATTTAAAATGATTTTCATTGATATATGGGTCTTTGGTTCCTTTTATTTGTATGTGTGTGTAAGAAAATGCCAGTTCCTTATTCGATTTGAATAAGGAATAAGGAGGCAGTTCCTTATTCCTTTTTCAATCCGAATAAGGAACTAGGTTATGATTAATTGAAACATAGTAGAGATGTACTGCAATAAAATGTATTTGATACCCAACCTAAATTTACAATGATTTTCATTGATTTATTGGTCTCTGTGGCTCATTTTAATAGTTTGTTTAGTATCAAAAAGCCAGTTCCTTATTCGATTTGAATAAGGAACAAGGAACCAGTTCCTTATTCCTTATTCGCACTGAATAAGGAACTGTATTATTATTAAATAATAGTAGGTAGAAATATATTACAATAAATATTTTTAACTTCGAACCTATATAAACCATGATTTTCATCGACATTTTATATTATATGGTTAATTTTAATTTATGTTTGAGAAAGACAATACCATTCCTAATTATCCTCTTAAAAATACTTGTTTTCAGCGTGTATAGTGACATAGAATGTAAAAAGAAATGTGACAGAATACGTCCATATAACATAATCATGCTTAAATAACTCACGCTACATCTTAAATATAACATATCCGAAAGTGATTTTCAAAAATAAAGGCTTCCGAATAAGGAACTGACTTTACGATTTTTTTAAATTTATATGTGTAATACAATTCTTGCAGTTTTTCTGACCCTAACTTCTAGAGAAGACTTTCCGATAGCTGAATACCAGTCATGATTTAGCTATCCCATTCCGTTCTAATACCTAAACAGTTACAAGGGGATATGATTAAGGATGTAAAGTGATTTCAATGCGTCAACCAGTTCCTTATTTCTTTTTTAATTCGAATAAGGAACAATGTTATCAGTAAAAGAAACTTATTAGAGATGTACTGCAAATAATGTTTTTTTATACCCAACCTACATTCAAAATGATTTTCATTGATTTATTGGTCTCTTTGGTTCCTTTTAATAATTTGTTTAGTAGGAAAATGCCAGTTCCTTATTCGATTTGAATAAGGAATAAGGAACCAGTTCCTTATTCCTGTTTCAATCCGAATAAGGAATAAGGGACTATGTTACCATTAAAAGAAACTTAATAGATATGTGCTGCAATTAATGTTTTTTTGATACCCAACCTACATTTACAATGATTTTCATTGGTTTATTGGTCCCTTTGGTTCATTTTAATATTTTGTTTAGTATGTAAATTCCAGTTCCTTATTCGATTGAAAAAGGAATAATAACCAGTTCCTTATTCCTTATTCAAAACGAATAAGGAAGTATATTATTATCAAATAAAAAAGTAGAAACGAACTGCAATTAATATTTGTTACACCCGACATACATTTACAATAATTTTCGTTGAGTTATTCGTCTCGTTGGTTCATTTTGACTTATAATCTATAGAAAAAAAATTCCAGTTCCTTATTCGATTTGAATAAGGAATAAGGAACCAGTTCCTTATTCCTTTTTCACACTGAATAAGGAACTGGATAATCATCACGAAAAACTTAGTAGAAATGTTTTGCAATTAGAATTTTACATATACAACCAATATATAAATAATATGTTCATTTAAATGTGGTTAATTTTGGATCAATTTCATTGATGTTTAAGTAAGAAAATACCAGTTTCTTATTCGGCTTGAATACGGACTTTGGAACTGGTTCTTTTTTCCGTATTCAGCCTCGAATAAGGAACTGGATCATAAATAAAAACAAACATGTTTAAATATACAAGATTGATTTTTTTAATCACATACATGTACAATGCTTTAGGTTTTGTTGATTTGAAATTAGTATTCGAATTAGAAAATATCGGTTCGGTTTAAACAAGAAATCATACGCACGCACGAAGAAGAAACATGAATATGTAACGTAATACATTAAGTAAATGTATTCGAGTTTTTTTGTTTTATTTACTTCAGAAATGTTTGCATTATTGTTCTGTTAAACCCTATAACAAATATGTTACGCCTGAATAAGGAATAAGGAACAGTTCCTTATTCCTTATTCGAAAAAGGAATAAGGAACTAGGAAAAAGGAACCAACTTATCACCCATACATTTTGCATATATTTATTTCTGGCCAGGAAGTAAACTTACAAGCAAAATGGTTAAAAGTCAAATTTGGGTTTAATAATAAATTCACTAGTACATCAAAAACATAGAGACAATCACACAACTTCACAACGCATAAACATCATAACCACATACGAATGATCATTACCATTTTAAATTCAAAACAGCCTCAGGTTGAAACTATTTACAATGAATTTCTCTCCTATCCATGACAAACCAAGATACATACAAGACTGTTATATTTAGAACTCAACTATCTATATCACTAAGATATGATGATTCTTTTCAATATTCCATACAAAATCAATATTTGTACACTGTTAAACTAAACCTAAAATTCCCAAACTATTGCTTTATTTCAAATAAGCTCATAATTGTTCTATGAGCAATACATTTACTTTGGTAATTCGTATATAATTTTTCAATGACAAGATGTCACGACTAAAATAAAAAAAATATCTGCAATACTTAATGAAAAACCTCCAAATGCTAAAATATCTCAACAGCTACAATATTTTAAGAATACCTGCAATTCAAATGATCTTCAAGTAGACCATACCATAAAGTATCTACAGCACGTCGCTTTAAATTTATAATGTAATCTTAAGGCTAATAAATGACGGTGGGTGATGGTTGTTTCTGGCCACTTCCAGTTAGTGCCACTTTGTGTAAGGAGGGATTGGACATTTCGTCCCACTGACATATAGTACTATGCTTGACATGCACATTTAATTTAAATATCATGTGTTGGATAATGGACATTTCGGATGTTAGGGTATTGTATATTATGTAAATAACTAAATATTCAAATAGGTTAACAGTTAACAGCCTTAAAGGGGCCTTTTCACAGATTTTGGCATGTTTTGAAGTTTGTCATTAAATGCTTTATATTGATAGATGTTAACATTGGATCTAAAAAGCTCCAGTAAAAAATCAAGGATAAAATTTAAAAAAGAAAAACAAAGTAGCCCGCAGCAGGGTTCGAACCCGTGACCCCCGCAGTCCTGGAGTAAAAACCAATTAGACCGCTCGGCCATCCTGCCAAGTATGTATGAGAGACGTATTTTATACTTTATATAAGCAATCTTCGTAGTTTCACAAAATTAAACGACAACAACAGAACTCTCCAAATTATTCAATCGTTTCGCGTTGCAACGCTTTATAATTTTCAGGTTTTTAAATCGTCAAGAGATGCATATAATGGCTATATGAGACCATGGTAAATGTTCAGTATTACTGTATTCTCACAAATATCATAACTTAAACGAAAATTTGCGAATCTGAAACAACTTGTTTTAATTTTGTCAAGTTACCGAAACGTGAAAATATCCCTTTATGTTAAAAATACAAATTTTAACCGACATGCTGTTGTTAAGTTATGCGGTCACGGAAACATATTGCAAAACTAGTATTATCCGTGAATTAAAACAATTGACAAGTACAATTCTCTGCAAACGCCATCTCAACTATACAATGTTCTAAACAACTGAAATAACACCGAACCGAAACACAAAACGTTCTTTCGTTTGGTTTTGTTTACCATGTGACACCGAAAAACGAAAGTTCTATTTATAAATACGCATTTAATTGTCACAATACGTCAACCAAAAAATAAACAACATAATAAAAATTATGTGTCCATTCGAAATCCACAAAATCACATAAATTAACACACACAGAAAAACATTCTTTACAAACATGTCGAAATGAAATCCTCTTTGACAGTAAAATGGCAAGGTCAACACGTCACTTTTATGATGTAAACACACAAACAACTTTTAAAGTTAACAAGTTCGTCGAAGAACTTAAGCAGGGATGAAAATGTTATGGTCTTCTCACGAAGACAAATGAAAAGCAAATACACCCAAGGTTATAAGTTTGTTAAAGAACAAATACCTTCAAACACTGATCCACTCGAAGGCACTGTGCGAAACAGCGGTTCTCTCTGTCGGCGTCCACGGGGTCCTTTACCGACACTGCTCTGAAAGTGTCCGCACGTGGTAATGGAAATTTCTCCAATCTAGTTTCAAGTCGACTCGTCGTTGGGTAATCAAATGCAGTAGGTGCGGGACATGGCATGGAAAGTCCACAGCTCTGTTTCATCTATGATATGGACGCTGGCCAATATAGCCCTATCGGAACAAAACTTTATAAAAAAAATAAAAATAAACAATATCAGTGCCTTTTCAAACAGAACAACAAATGCGATACAATGAAATTTGATGGAAATGAATATCAGAATGATTTTACTTATTGACACACATTTCATAATACAATAAACAAACTGAAACACTTTATTGCAAATCTTTAAATGCACACTGAAGAGAGGACAGAATTCTCAAAAAAACAAATGTATTTTATATGAAACGGGAGATACATTAATTCTTCTGTACGACAAATGTATTGGAATCAATTTATTGTAGATGAACTTCCGTGCGAACTTGACTGATTTTACACACTGGCTCTACGTTCTAGTTTGTAGTTTGTAGATACGTTATTGATTAAATTGCTTAACAATCTTGTCTTGAACAGATAAAACTGTCTTATTTATTGTACGTCGTAGATACGACGTGGCAGCTACCTCGACCAATATGTCCAAATCAACAATCCAAAATAATCTATTGTAATAAAAGTAAATGAAAATCATAAACTATTATTATTAATAAAATAAATTACAAATATTAAATTAATTAAAGTTTCCGTAATTATTCGCGCAGAAACAGAAGATATTACACATTATACACTATAACAATAATTAACCGAGTTAATTTTCGGAAATAATAACACAATCAAACCAAAGCTATAATTGTTTATTTCGAAGTATATTAAATATTACTTTACATATTTACATTAATATAATGATATTATAAATGTTTAAATGCTGATAGTCATTTCTACAACCATACCGATATCAAGCAATATAATAAAGCTAAGCTGGTTACAGTTTCACTTTTTACACCGAATGTTTATTGATGTTCGGCGTTCGATGTATGTACCGTCAGTTTTTTAGCTTTTTGGTTGTGTAGATTGCATACCTTTTTGTACAGTCGTGTACAGTCGTGTACAATTTTTGATACATTACACATAAAATCAAAATAATAATGTGATTAATTACAATTCAAAAGTAGTAGTTCGCAGAAATATTTATATATCAACGTGTCCTCTGTATTTTATTAAATATTGATCCTTTTAGATACACGGAGATACAGTAAAGGTTCATTGGGTGGTGAAGATAATTAATCAATATGTAACCACGTGCTGCAAAACGAAGCATCCGACAGAGCGTGTAGATCGTTCTCCAATGTTATGGTCAGAAAGGTCAGACCGGTAACAGTTAAATTATTGCGTGTATACGGCATATCGATAGTCAAACCAAAAACCTTCACAAGTAAATAAATACCATACCAAAAAATACCATACTTTACGTAACCACACCACACCACAAACAATACCATGTCATATCATTTAGTAACTGACTATTCAATACCGTATTCTTTTGTATCATAACATATTACAACAAAAAGAACCATATAACCTTAGAAAATATTTAATATAATATCATATCACACTACAACAAGCAATGTTGTTTCATACCATACCTTATTTAACCAAAAATTATTACACTATTTCATTTTATGCAATGTCATACTCTAACTTTCATATCATACCATATCATGAAAAAAACACGATACAAACCCTTGTCATACCTTATCAAACTTTCCATTATACAAAGTCAGCGCATGTCTTATGAATTTCAGGTCAAAGGTAAATCCCACAACAGACTGAAGAAAGATAACGAAAATAAGTATTTATGGTAATGATCCTGTGTTAAACATGTACACATGTAAACATGGAGACAATTTCTAACGTAACACGTATTCAAATCAATTAAAGTTCCATTATTATAGAACGGATTTGTTGCAATTTCGACTCAGACTTATTCAACACATATCTTACACTTCATGTAAATTGATATGAATTTATTTGAAATTGATCGACATTAAAATATCAAACAAAACTAAGTTAAAAAATCACTGCAAAAGTAAAATTCTCAAAATCGTACAACGTATAATAATAATGTGAAAAGTAAAACTCATTAACTTACACGTCTCACTAACCGACCGGATCACAATATTGAGCTTCTGAATATTCATACGAGCCATATTGTTTTAAATTAATGTTATGTTTTTCTGGTGTAAAACCCCACCTAGGAATGAAATGGAAATTAAATTGGAATTACATAGCGTTGTACTACACTCGATGGCGTTTCTAACGCGACATTTTTCAAACTTAAATATCTTAGTAATGAGCAAATATTTTGATTTAAAAGTGTATATGTCATCATTAAACTACAGTATCTGCATGCAAACGATAAAATCATTCATCCGTGGTGATCGGGTCTTAAGCGAGTGGAGAGGGTAGCCTGCAAATTGCCGACTGCGCGGCTGCGCTCCTGAAATGTTATACGAGACATACTGATTTTTCAATAAATTTTATGTTTTCATGGTGTATCAATCCGCCTTAAAAGAAGAAATTGAAATAAAATTATAACTATATCGCATTTCACCATTTCAACGCGCAAAAAGATGAAACCACACCTACTCTACGTGCAAAAGCCCCCGATTATCTAGGATGAATGATTTAATCGTTATCTTGCACAGCATATAGTAAAATGAGTACATGTGCAATTTTAAATCAAAATCTAAACACAATACTGAGATATTCAAGTTTGAAAAGTGTTGCTTTATAAAAGTCTCCAAGTGTAGTTAGCTAAAATGCAATCTACATCTTAATTAACCATTATATTTTCAATACTACCAAATGCATGCAGTCACTGTATAAAATTTGGAGCGCATTGAATTTCACCTTTCCGTCGGTCGGTTGAATGTCCGGTCAGTAAACCATCTCCTTTCCATCCGAAGTATTGATAATGTTATGACATTTAACCCGCAAATTGATATAATATTAACTTTTGATGAAAGAAAGTCGCAAATCGACTTTGTAGTTAAAGAGTGAAAGGTATTATATGCATGAAAAG